>NC_135388.1:21645000-21837500 GCF_051989625.1 Stigmatopora argus | reverse complement strand
GAGACAGACAGAGACAGACAGAGACAGACAGAGACAGACAGAGACAGACAGAGACAGACAGAGACAGACAGAGACAGACAGAGACAGACAGAGACAGACAGAGACAGACAGAGACAGACAGAGACAGACAGAGACAGACAGAGACAGACAGAGACAGACAGAGACAGACAGAGACAGACAGAGACAGACAGAGACAGACAGAGACAGACAGAGACAGACAGAGACAGACAGAGACAGACAGAGACAGACAGAGACAGACAGAGACAGACAGAGACAGACAGAGACAGACAGAGACAGACAGAGACAGACAGAGACAGACAGAGACAGACAGAGACAGACAGAGACAGACAGAGACAGACAGAGACAGACAGAGACAGACAGAGACAGACAGAGACAGACAGAGACAGACAGAGACAGACAGAGACAGACAGAGACAGACAGAGACAGACAGAGACAGACAGAGACAGACAGAGACAGACAGAGACAGACAGAGACAGACAGAGACAGACAGAGACAGACAGAGACAGACAGAGACAGACAGAGACAGACAGAGACAGACAGAGACAGACAGAGACAGACAGAGACAGACAGAGACAGACAGAGACAGACAGAGACAGACAGAGACAGACAGAGACAGACAGAGACAGACAGAGACAGACAGAGACAGACAGAGACAGACAGAGACAGACAGAGACAGACAGAGACAGACAGAGACAGACAGAGACAGACAGAGACAGACAGAGACAGACAGAGACAGACAGAGACAGACAGAGACAGACAGAGACAGACAGAGACAGACAGAGACAGACAGAGACAGACAGAGACAGACAGAGACAGACAGAGACAGACAGAGACAGACAGAGACAGACAGAGACAGACAGAGACAGACAGAGACAGACAGAGACAGACAGAGACAGACAGAGACAGACAGAGACAGACAGAGACAGACAGAGACAGACAGAGACAGACAGAGACAGACAGAGACAGACAGAGACAGACAGAGACAGACAGAGACAGACAGAGACAGACAGAGACAGACAGAGACAGACAGAGACAGACAGAGACAGACAGAGACAGACAGAGACAGACAGAGACAGACAGAGACAGACAGAGACAGACAGAGACAGACAGAGACAGACAGAGACAGACAGAGACAGACAGAGACAGACAGAGACAGACAGAGACAGACAGAGACAGACAGAGACAGACAGAGACAGACAGAGACAGACAGAGACAGACAGAGACAGACAGAGACAGACAGAGACAGACAGAGACAGACAGAGACAGACAGAGACAGACAGAGACAGACAGAGACAGACAGAGACAGACAGAGACAGACAGAGACAGACAGAGACAGACAGAGACAGACAGAGACAGACAGAGACAGACAGAGACAGACAGAGACAGACAGAGACAGACAGAGACAGACAGAGACAGACAGAGACAGACAGAGACAGACAGAGACAGACAGAGACAGACAGAGACAGACAGAGACAGACAGAGACAGACAGAGACAGACAGAGACAGACAGAGACAGACAGAGACAGACAGAGACAGACAGAGACAGACAGAGACAGACAGAGACAGACAGAGACAGACAGAGACAGACAGAGACAGACAGAGACAGACAGAGACAGACAGAGACAGACAGAGACAGACAGAGACAGACAGAGACAGACAGAGACAGACAGAGACAGACAGAGACAGACAGAGACAGACAGAGACAGACAGAGACAGACAGAGACAGACAGAGACAGACAGACAGAGACAGACAGAGACAGACAGACAGAGACAGACAGAGACAGACAGACAGAGACAGACAGAGACAGACAGACAGAGACAGACAGAGACAGACAGACAGAGACAGACAGAGACAGACAGACAGAGACAGACAGAGACAGACAGACAGAGACAGACAGAGACAGACAGACAGAGACAGACAGAGACAGACAGACAGAGACAGACAGAGACAGACAGACAGAGACAGACAGAGACAGACAGACAGAGACAGACAGAGACAGACAGACAGAGACAGACAGAGACAGACAGACAGAGACAGACAGAGACAGACAGACAGAGACAGACAGAGACAGACAGACAGAGACAGACAGAGACAGACAGACAGAGACAGACAGAGACAGACAGACAGAGACAGACAGAGACAGACAGACAGAGACAGACAGAGACAGACAGACAGAGACAGACAGAGACAGACAGACAGAGACAGACAGAGACAGACAGACAGAGACAGACAGAGACAGACAGACAGAGACAGACAGAGACAGACAGACAGAGACAGACAGAGACAGACAGACAGAGACAGACAGAGACAGACAGACAGAGACAGACAGAGACAGACAGAGACAGACAGAGACAGACAGAGACAGACAGAGACAGACAGAGACAGACAGACAGAGACAGACAGAGACAGACAGACAGAGACAGACAGAGACAGACAGACAGAGACAGACAGAGACAGACAGACAGAGACAGACAGAGACAGACAGACAGAGACAGACAGAGACAGACAGACAGAGACAGACAGAGACAGACAGAGACAGACAGAGACAGACAGAGACAGACAGACAGAGACAGACAGACAGAGACAGACAGAGACAGACAGAGACAGACAGACAGAGACAGACAGACAGAGACAGACAGAGACAGACAGACAGAGACAGACAGAGACAGACAGAGACAGACAGACAGAGACAGACAGAGACAGACAGACAGAGACAGACAGACAGAGACAGACAGAGACAGACAGACAGAGACAGACAGACAGAGACAGACAGAGACAGACAGACAGAGACAGACAGAGACAGACAGACAGAGACAGACAGACAGAGACAGACAGACAGAGACAGACAGAGACAGACAGACAGAGACAGACAGAGACAGACAGACAGAGACAGACAGAGACAGACAGACAGAGACAGACAGAGACAGACAGACAGAGACAGACAGAGACAGACAGAGACAGACAGAGACAGACAGAGACAGACAGAGACAGACAGAGACAGACAGAGACAGACAGAGACAGACAGAGACAGACAGAGACAGACAGAGACAGACAGAGACAGACAGAGACAGACAGAGACAGACAGAGACAGACAGAGACAGACAGAGACAGACAGAGACAGACAGAGACAGACAGAGACAGACAGAGACAGACAGAGACAGACAGAGACAGACAGAGACAGACAGAGACAGACAGAGACAGACAGAGACAGACAGAGACAGACAGAGACAGACAGAGACAGACAGAGACAGACAGAGACAGACAGAGACAGACAGAGACAGACAGAGACAGACAGAGACAGACAGAGACAGACAGAGACAGACAGAGACAGACAGAGACAGACAGAGACAGACAGAGACAGACAGAGACAGACAGAGACAGACAGAGACAGACAGAGACAGACAGAGACAGACAGAGACAGACAGAGACAGACAGAGACAGACAGAGACAGACAGAGACAGACAGAGACAGACAGAGACAGACAGAGACAGACAGAGACAGACAGAGACAGACAGAGACAGACAGAGACAGACAGAGACAGACAGAGACAGACAGAGACAGACAGAGACAGACAGAGACAGACAGAGACAGACAGAGACAGACAGAGACAGACAGAGACAGACAGAGACAGACAGAGACAGACAGAGACAGACAGAGACAGACAGAGACAGACAGAGACAGACAGAGACAGACAGAGACAGACAGAGACAGACAGAGACAGACAGAGACAGACAGAGACAGACAGAGACAGACAGAGACAGACAGAGACAGACAGAGACAGACAGAGACAGACAGAGACAGACAGAGACAGACAGAGACAGACAGAGACAGACAGAGACAGACAGAGACAGACAGAGACAGACAGAGACAGACAGAGACAGACAGAGACAGACAGATTTTTAACCAAGGTTCCTCACAGTTAGCAAAATCAGCTCTGAATGTTCAGATGAAAAAACAAAATTGAGGAGCAACAATTGATAATGAATCAAGATACGATGTGCTTGTGTAAATAAAAATAAGTGTGTGTCTTTTTAGTAGGCTTGCATTAAATTACCTGAGAAGCTGACTGATTTTCCTAATCTTAATCTAATTGCAACCTTAACGGTGCTTTCATTGTTATGATGTGCCAGATTCCAGAGCGGACCGTGCTGACAGACGGAAACTGTTTAGACACTACACTGTGGGCTCCTATGACAGTTTTGACGCCTCCAGGTAAGCCCCTACACAGGCTCCATCTTGTTAAATTACATTTATTTTTTATTCTTCGAAAGTTCCATCTTTTCATATACTATAGTAGTTTGGATACATTTTGTTACTGATGTCAATTCTATTGACACCTATATTGATTTAGTCTGCAATCGCCAGGAAAGAGCAAGCACAATAAAGAATATTGTGATCCTTCACCACTTCGCAGCTTCAACTTTCGCGGCTTTCAGTACATCGTGGATTTTCTATTAAGTATAAAAAAGTTCATAGAAATGTCAAAATTCACACTGAAATCGCAACCAAAAAACGGGAGATGAAAAATGGCAGACGTCAGGGCCCCGCTTTTTCTTCGTTGGCACTCAGCACCAAAGAAGAAGAATTTCATAGCAGAAGAAGAATGACGCGAGACACAAAATAAAAGGGCGAGGAGTACAAGATCTTGCCTTCTGTTTTGTTGCGAATGAATTTCCCATTTTACACATTACCACTTGGACGGTGAGCCTTTTCCATCTTTGTTTGGATTTTGAATTATCGTTTAAAATGCCTCCTAATCCTAGTCCTGTGGAAGAATCATTACCGGAGCCAACGCCACCTCCCTGATGCAGAGCAGGGGCTAAAAAGCGAAGCCAAGGCGAGCCGAGCGCGAGGGTGCCGCCTCGAGGGGCCAGTCAGCCGGTGTTCCCGCGGTGGGTGCCGGCAGCGAGCGAGGTCTGCCCCACGACCCGGCCCTAGCCAGAACAGGCAGCGACACGGTACGTCGAGGAGCAAGAGTTCCATCACGCAACTGAAGAGAATGGTTGTCTTCCGGAGCAAGTTTTTGGGAAGAGGATGCAATCCCCTACATTCCTATTCAAAGATGAACTGAAAGTGTCACGGCTCACACTAATCGCCCGACGCTCATCCATCATGTGGGGGGATGCTGCTGGCTGGCGTCATGGTAAAGCCAGCCTTACTCTACCAATTTGACCGTCCTCGTGCTTTCAAAAACAAGAACAAAGCCTTGCTGCTTGTCTACTGGATGAGTAAACTGAAAGACTGGACTACAAAAGTCTTCACAAACTGTTTCATCCCAAACGCGAAGCTTGTCCTCGCTGAAAGACGGCTCCCCTTGAAGGACTTGACCTACATTTATTTATTTATATCAGCGGAGAGGAACCATTTTCAATGTGACTATAGTATTTAAAGTACTTATTTACAATTTTTTATATCTGCATTATATTTAGATAATAATACATTAGTCTTTTCATCTGATAATAACGGTATTATTTAATAAATACACTTCTTGTTAATTGTACTTGTGTACTTGTATTTTTGTATAGGCACGAAAACATGTAGTATGGTAGAAATAAAAGGGTACCCGAACATTTCGTCGCCGGACATTTCGGCCAGTCACTCTAAATGGATTCGTTGACGAACAATTCGTCGCCGGATTCGCTCGCTCTCAAAATTATAATCATGAGAGAGAGAGTTTTTACTGTTGAACGCGATCAACCAGGTAATCGCTTGCTCTCAAAATTATAATCATGAGAGAGAGAGTTTTTACTTCAGATTGTTTAAAGGAACTTTGACATTGAAATAAAAGGCAATAAATAAAATGATTTTATTAAAAATTATGTGCAATGGCGTGTTGGTACTGTTTGCATAGTCATCCGTAACTATCCTAACCTTAACCACTAACATTAACCACTATCCCCTAGCCCGCGATGATTTAAAGAAAAAAAAGCCTTACTATCTATGGTCATTTATTTTGAGGAATTCTAACTGATAGATAGGTGTGCAAATACTGATTTGCAGCGGTATCATGCAAATAAATCGCTAAAAAAGTCATAAATTTTTCCAAACTAATCTAATCCCAACTGTTGGCATGGGCACCAAGGCATCAATAATCGAATATCGATATACATCCAATCCAAACATCACCAACATGTGATCGTTAATAAATTAAACACTTTAGCATGTCACATATACACACCGTTTAGAAGAAATTACAATTAATATACTAATAGTCTCAATGTGTCTGTTCGGCGAGCTGTCTGGTTTACAACAAATTACAATTAATATACTAATAGTCTCAATGTGTCTGTTCGGCGAGCTGTCTGGCGTCGTCGCGGGCTAAAAGTATACTAAGACTTTTATTTTTTGATAAAAATGACCATATAAAGTATTTCAACACCTTGCTGTATTGCAAGTTCTCTCACTTAGAAATGTACATCGTAGGTGCATGGCCACTGGAGAGAGATAATCCAAAAAGGAAAAAAAATATGACTTTTTAGCAATTTATTTGCGTGATACCGCTGCAAATCAGTATTGTTGCGCATGTTGGGGATGTTTGAACTGGATGTATATCGATATTCAATTATTAATGCCTTGGTGCCCATGCCAACAGTTTGGATTAGATTAGTTTGGAAAAATGTATGACTTTTTAGCGATTTATTTGCATGATACCGCTGCAAATCAGTATTTGCACACCTGTCTATCAGTTAGAATTCCTCAAAATAAATGACGATAGATAGTAAGGCTTTTTTTTCTTTAAATCATCGCGGGCTAGGGGATAGTGGTTAAGGTTAGTGGTTAAGGTTAGGATAGTCACGTATGACTATGCAAACAGTACCTACAAGCCATTGCACATAATTTTTAATAAAATCATTTTATTTATTGCCTTTTATTTTAATGTCAAAGTTCCTTTAAACAATCTGAAGTAAAAACTCTCTCTCTCTCTCATGATTATAATTTTGAGAGCGAGAGATTACCTGGTTGATTGCTTTCAACAGTAAAAACTCTCTCTCTCTCATGATTATAATTTTGAGAGCGAGAGATTACCTGGTTGATTGCTTTCAACAGTAAAAACTCTCTCTCTCTCTCATGATTATAATTTTGAGAGCGAGCGAATCCGGCAACAAATTGTCCGGCGACGAATTGTCCGCTGACAAAATGTCCGGGACGAAATGTCTGTTCAACGAACTGTCCGGCGACGAAGCGTCCGTTCGACGAAGTGTCCGGGGACGAAGTGTCCGGCAGCGAAGTGTCCGGCGACGAAGTGTCCGGCGACGAAGTGTCCGTCGACGAAATGTCCGGTCACGAATAATAGGGGTGATCCTACTTCTGATTATCGGCCATGTCTGGTCTACATTATCCGCAATATTCGAGGGATTACTGTACAAGCTCTTGCGTTTTGGTTCAGTGAAGAGCTTGATAAAAAGTGAAAAAACCTTTCAAGATGTGCTCCATAGTTCTTTTGGTTTGCAAATGTTTTCACTGCTGTCAGATCAATTTGTTAGTGTGTTTTATGTGATGAATGAATGAAAAGGAATTAATGAATATATATTCAATTATCTTCCATATTGCTTATCCTCACAAGGGTCGAGGGCCCCCCGATAAGTCATCAACTTATCGTGGTGCTGGGGTTTGTGTGTCCCTTTGATCCTTGAAGCTATGTTGTCCGGGGCCTTGAGCCCCTAGTAGGGTCACCCATGGCAAACTGGTTCGAAGTGGCCCAGAAGAACATTGTTGAACGCCGTATTCCCTCGCCCAGCTACGGGTCACCGGGGCCCCACTGTGGAGGAGGGGCACAATGGCGTGCACCTGATGGCCGGGCCTACACCCATGGAGCCCGGCCGGGCACAGCCCAAAGAGACTACGTGGGTCCCCCTTCACATGGGCTCACCACCTGTGAGAAGGGGTGCGACGACAGCTGGGCGGCTGCCAAAGGAGGCATCCTTGGTAGTCCGATCCCTGGCTGCAGAAACTGGCTCTTGGGACATGGAATGTCACCTCTTTGGTTGGGAATGAGTCTGAGCTAGTGCGTTCGGTTGAGAAATTCTGGCTCGATGTAGTCGGGCTCACCTCTATGCACAGCTTGGGTTCTGGTACCACTCCTCTCTAGGGGGGTTGGACACTTCCACTCTGGAGTCGCTCACGGTGAGAGGCGCTGAGGAGGTGTAGGGATACTTATTCCGGACTCGGTGCCTGTATGTTGGGGTTGACCCCGGTAGACGACAGGGTAGCATCCTCCATCTTCGGGTTGGGGGGATGGGACCAGACGGTTGTTTGTGCGTGTGGACCAAACAGCAGTTTAGAGTACCTACCCTTTCTGGAGTACTTGGAAGGGGTGCTGGAGAATGCTCCTTCAGGGGACTCCCTCGTTCTGCAGGGGAACTTCAATGGTCACGTGGGCAATGACAGTGAGACTTGGAGGGGGTGATTGGGAAGAATGACCGCCCTGATCGGAACCCGAGTGGTGTTCTATTGTTGGATTTTTGCGCTTGCCATGAATTGACAAAAATGAACACCATGTTAAAGCATAAGGGTGTCCATATGTACACTTGGCAACAAGACACCCTAGGCCGCAGTTCGATGATCGACTTTGTGGTTGTGTCATCGGACTTGCGGCCGCATGTTTTTGACGTGAAGGGCGGAGCTGTCAACCAATCACCACCTGGTGGCAACATTCCCTCTAATTTTTCACGTCTGGGCATACAGACAAGCTCCCTGAGCACACTAAGGACCACAATGAACAACATCAGAAGTGCTCGCTATGGCCACTGTCATGATTTGCCTTGGCTGCGCAGCGAAGTCGAGCCCAGGATGTGGGAAGCAAAAAAACGAGAGGAAAGTGCTGGTGCACTACTTAGTCTTTTAATGCCAAAATAATCATGCAAAAATGATACAACCTGGGACAAAGTTAACTTAATCAAACTAGACAGTGGAGACGCACACCAAACGAAGAGGCAAAACATTACTCACTCAATGCAACAGGAAACACAAAGCACGAAACAATACTCCCACCAAAGACGTGACAGAACACGGGTTTGAATACACATACCGGGGTTGATGACAAACTACAAACACTTAGTCACACAAGGGAAGGGAAGCCATAAGGGACACAACAGGCGAAATGTATACAAATCACGCAGACAGGAAACACAGGGAAATCACACCCATCCACCAACCCTAAAAACGTGACAACCACTCAGTAACTCTGTCTGTAAAATATCTTATTAGTTTTTTATTTGAATTTTTACTACTCATCAAAATCTAGTAAAAGCTTTTAATGATTAATATCCAAGAATGAAAATACTTAATCAATGACTCTAGAATAAACACAAATCTGATCAGGGACATAAATTTCACTTCATTTTTCTGTCTGTCCTTCTCACTTCTCCAGTGGTTGTTGACTTCATCCAGGTTAAGGGCCCCATCTGCTTCTAGCTTTGACTTTATCCGCAATAGCCGGTCCAAATGTGCCACTCCAAGACGATTTCTTGATTCTAATTTTATACGATTCAACAAGCTGAAGCCTCTTTCACAATCTGCAGTTGATGCTTGAAATGTAGCACAAATATCCACAAGCTATGAAATCTCCTTTAACCCCTCACGTCTGAGTGCTGCAGCCACCATGTCTGAGAATGTGCTGATTGACCGTTGTTTAAGTTTTTGGTTCATTATGTACTTGAAGTCGGCATACTCCCTCTTAATGGCATCTACAGAATATGGGTGTTGAAGAATGGCTTCATACTTGTTTGCCAGTGTAGAAATGTCTGCTGATCCATGCTCAAAACTGATGTCTGAACTCCGAATAAAGAGAGCAATCTCATCAGTATTTCTACCATCAGTTGATGAGGTCCTCATCACCTCTTTAACAGGGTCATCACAGTCAGGTTGTGTCTTTGAAAAGAAAGGCAGAGTTGTGCCAGCTCCTCCAAAACATTTCCCAGAGCAGTGAGTGTAACCTTAAACCTTGAATCAGTAAACTTTTTGTAGCAGTATTTTGCCCCTGGATCTCTGTTGTCTGCGGATTTTCTCTTGCAGTATTCTTCAAGCACAGTGTAGTTGCTCAGAACAGCATTCACAGTTTGATGCCGTGACGGCCATCACACTTCGTTCAGAGGCCTATAGGACGGTATAGTAGAGGTATAGTATAGGTTTCAATCCGTGGTGAGTTCCAACCTTCCTGTCTGGAGTTTGTGTGTTTTTCTATGCATGCGTTGGTTTTCTCTGGGTACTCCAGTTGCCTCCCTCATCCCAAAATCATGCATGGTAGGCTGGTTGAACACTCTAAATTGTACCTTAGGTATGACTGTGAATGATTGTGTCATTGTGCCCCGTAATTGGCTGGCAACCAATTCAGGGTGTCCCCTGCCTATTGCCATGGTTGGTTGGGATAGGTTCCAGCACCCAAGCAGCCCTTATGAGGATAAGCAGAATGGAAACGGAAAGAATGAAGGAATGAATAGTCACACAAATACATTCGTTCATTCAATTTCCGTGACACTTAGTCGTACGAGGTTCACGGGGACAACAAGTGCATATCACAGGGCTGCCAACTACTCCGGAATTTCAGTAGTTTCTCCGGAAATGCAACGCAAACTCCGGGACTCCGGACAACCTCCCTAAACTCTCTAAATCCCCAAAAATTTCACTATTTTTTTTAAGCAACCATTTCGAAAAAGTACCAAATTTCCAATTTAAATCCCAGCGCTACGGCTTTGGCCATCTTGATTCAACTGCACTGTAAACCGGAAAAATTTGGTAACATGAGTGCATTGTGAATCATCCGAGTTACAAGTTCTGACTTAGTATTTGTCTTGAGCGACTCCAGCATGGTAATCGATTCAGAATCGATTGCATAGGTAGCCTCTATCGCAGGGGTGGCCAACTCCAGTCCTCGAGAGCCGCTATCCGGTCTGTTTTCTGTATCTCCCTCCTCTACCCGACCTGAATCAAATGATCAACTTATCAGCAAGCTCTCCAGAAGCTTGTTACTGCCCCCGATTATTTGATTCAGTTGTGTTGGTGGAGGGAGATCTGGAAAACAGCCCGGATTGCGGATCTCGAGGACCGCAGTTGGCCATCCCTGCTCTATTGCTTTAACATTTTTGTTTTCTTCATAAGGGAAGTAAGTATTATTAAGGCTGACTAAACCATCAGTTTTTTGTTTTGAAACAAATCCTATCATTTCCGGGATTGTTCTAAAGGAAGTAGGCGTACGTACACAGCACTGGTAAGTCTTATCAATATGCCTCCTCAGAATAAGTGCAAAATGGATCGCAATTTGGAGAAAACTTTGAAGAATTCCAGACACTTGCAGAACATTGCTTCTTATTTGACGAAATATCCCATGTTGACACCGTCTCCAAAAGGGCGGACATTTGCACGTTGTAGAACATGCATGTGCGACTGCAGTGTGACACATGGTGGAATTACTGACTGATAAACTAATTTTCATTATGCTGTACTTTTTCAATAGTTTACAAAAACACAATATTTCAATTAATGTAAAAACATGATAATAACAGTTTGATTTAAATTGTCCTACGCTTATTATTATTATTATTATTATTATTATTATTATTATTATTATCATTATTATTATTACGTTATATCGATTTTGCGAGAATCCCATTCATACTCCGGAAATGGGAAAAGGGTACTCCTGAAATGGGGTCGACGGAGGTTGGCAGCTCTGATATCATATTATATTAACATATCACTGGGGCTTCAAGACCACTTGATGGCACCATAGAACATATAATTCACCATGAAGCATTGCACTATGTGTCGAACAATTGTTTGCAAAGCTCAATTGCTTCAAGAAGCGTCCTTTCTTCATCAACACTTTTGTCTAGATTTCAATTTCTTAAAAAAAATCAAAAGGATTTTTAAACCACGGGTGGCCAAACTATTCCATAAAGGGCCGCGCAGTGGGTGCGGGTTTTCATTCCAACCTATAAAGAGGACACCTTTTCACCAATCTGGTGTCCTACAAGTGCAATCAGTGGATCAGGTGGTTCTTGTTTTCTGCAGAAATCTCATTGTTTGAGATTGTCTGTGCTGGATCGGTTGGAACAAAAATCTCCACCCACAACGGCCCCGAGGACCGGTTTGCCTACCCCTGTTCTAAACCTTCAATTTTAGGTGAGGTGGTCACTGTAGATTTCATCCTTGTTGTCCTCCAACATACTGTAACATTATGCAAGTGCGGTAGAAACTCGTGCCTCACAACATGCATTGCAGCGCTGCAGATGTAAAATTACGTTCAAAGTTTATGTTCTATGGTCATTGTTTCTTCAGTTACTATTTTACTTGATTCATTATTTGCTAGATATGCTATTTAGTTTGTTGTTTTATGATCATTTTAGTTTTGAGATAACACTGCAGCTGTACTGACTTTTTACTTATTGTCATTCTATCATTTGACGTAGGTGACTGCTTTGATTAAGCTGTTAGACTTTTCCACTGCTTATAAAATGTAAGTGCATATTGATCCACACTGCCACTGCTGGTGGCTTTTTTTGTTTACAGAGCTGATTTTACCACGCTTACAGGTAAAGCGGCTAGTTTAGTAAATTTATAGCTGTAGATTTGGGCCATTCATTGTTGTTGTTTTTTGCCCCCAATGAAGAACTTCACAGACTGATGTTCAGATCTCACACGTTTCAGGACAATTACCGAATCAAATGAATTTATTTTTACACTTCTAACTGTAAATACTCGGGGGTATTCTTGTGGTGTTTCCACTTCTTTTGCCTTTGACATCAGAGAAGTGCACTGATGATCAGCCTGGGTTGCCTGCATGGGGTTACATGCTGAGAGAAATGTAGGCAGGGAGGGCAGCCAGATGCTATTTTTTCCCGCATGTATCATCAGCTATTGGATTAAGTGCTGATGATGCTGTTGTGACTGAGGGCCTATTAAAATGTTTTTTGGATGTATGAAAACGAATGCATATTTGCAGATGATTTTTTTGTTAAGATGTTAAATCTCATAATTTTATAATGACAATAAAAGCATTAAAAAAGCATTCAATGTTAGGAATCCCCATTCACAATGAATGATAGCAAGTTAAATATTTCCTTGCTAAACATCCCCCTGTTCATGGTAATACCTTCTAACCGCTTGGTGAACAACACTGATTCTCGATGTTCCCCAGGATAAACTCGCACTTTATCCGCACAGCGTGTAAGCCAACATGTCCTTCATCTAGAGTCCCATTTCTTTAGCCCTACCATCCACCCAATCCCCAGGCATCACTTGTTGACAAATATTCCATTGTCAATAAATTCTCAGGCTAGTGCTGTATGCTGAAGCTGTCCAATTTGGGTGGATGAATGTTTATGCGAATGCACTTGCGTGTAAGAGAATGCTGTGAGATAACCTCCAGTGTGTCAACAGTGTGGGCCTCCTTCCTCCTCTCCAGACAGATTGTGTTGCTAAGGGAACTGTTGCTAGGATTGCAATTCTCTCTCCCTCCCCCTTGATACCCATCCCCTTCCTCTTTCTCTCTCTGTTTCTCTCTCTGTTTCTCTCTCTGTTTCTCTCTCTGTTTCTCTCTCTGTTTCTCTCTCTCTCTCTCTCTCTCTCTCTCTCTTTCTCTCTCTCTCGCTCTCTCTCTCTCACTCTTTCTCTCTCTCTCTCGCTCTCTCTCTCGCTCTTTCTCTCTCACTCTCTCTGTCTCTCTCTCTCTCTCTCTCTTGCTCGATCAGTTTTATATTTTTAAAATAATGATTCTCTGTTTTAATCTTTTTAAGCCCCTTTATATTTGTAAAATAAATAAAGTTCATAACATGTTCATTCATTTTCTGAACTGCTTTATCCTCACAAGAGTCACGGAGGGTGCTGGAGCCTAGCCTGGCTGACTTCGGGTAGGAGGCGAGGGAGACCCTGAATTGGTGACCGGCCAATCGCAGGGCGCAAGGATACATACAACCATGCATGCTCACACTCATACCCAGGGGCAATATAGAGTATCCAACCAGCCTACCATACATGTCTTTGGAATGTGGGAGGAAATTGGAGTACCCGGAGGAAACCCACGCAGGCCCGAATAGAACATGCAAACTGTGAGGCCAATGCGCTAACCACTCAGCCACCAGGCTGCATTCATAGGATGTTATGTATCATAAATTCCAACATGCTTTATACTTTTTTTCAATTTTGTATTCCTTTTTTATCTAATTTGGGTCCAATTTTAAGGTGTATTAACAACACATGCCCAGTTTGGTCCAGTTTAATCACAAAATCTAAAAGGTCGGTGAAGCACATCTTTTGGGCGAGTGTATATACAAACCAGCGAACTCTGGGTCACGATACGGTTTCTGTGTGAAAGGTGTGGTTCAAACCAAAGCTAAAATCACCCACCTATTTACAGACTCTTATAGTCACAGGCATTTTGGGAAATGTACTTTTTTGGTTAGCAGTAGGTCGGCTAACATGAGTCAGGGGTTTACACATAAAAATTACGTTGCATCAACACCCTCTGATTTGCCAAATGTCCAGCAAACGCTTGTAGTTGAATGAACATATCAATATGAGCATGAAGCTCCAATGATTTAAAGATGTCTGCACATGCGAAGGTTTGTTGTCAAATCCTGGGTTGCTTGCAAAAATTGCAATGTGAAAAGGAACCATATCAAAGAAATCTATACCAAATGTATTTTGGTCCAGATCAAAGAAATCGAACCATGGACTTTCAATGTGTTCCAAATTTTGTCTACTAAATTTTAATCGAATCATTTAAGTACATTTTATTTTTCTATATTCGAGCACCGTGTCAATGTTCATATATGAAAAATGGGAGTATGATCAATGCTTTATTTAACATGAGTGAATCTGTTATTTGAATTGATTAGTATGTACAAAGTTAATGGCATAAGAAACGGTAGTGAATAAAACTAGCAGACATTTAGGATTTATTGAAATCAATTAATCGTTTTGCTCAGTGAGTTAAGCTCAAGCGGCCCGGTGGGACAAGTGGTTAGCCTGGGTTCAAATTCAGGTCATGTCCACCGGTGTGGAGTTTGCATGTTCTCCCCGGGCCTACGTGGGTTTCCTCCGGGTACTCCGGTTTCCTCCCACATTCCAAAAACATGCATGGTAGGCTGATTGGACACTCTAAATTGCCCCTAGGTATGGGTGTGAGTGTGCATGGTTGTCCGTCTCCTTGTGTCCTGCGATCGGCTGGCCACTGATTCAGGGTGTCCTCCGCCTCTGGGCCGGAGTCAGCTGGGATAAGCTCCAGCACCCCCCGCACCCCTAATGTGGATAAAGCGGTTCGAAAAATGAGATGAGATGAGTTAAGCTCAGACAGTTGTGAATGAGGGTTCCATATCTATCCACACGCGCACGCTAACAAGCACGCAGCTCGTGGAGAACACCTAATCACGTTAGCGCTCCATCCACATCCAGCCCGTCCTCCAGCCGAAAAGCTCGTGCGTAAACTAATGTTGCCACCGCTGGAGCTTACAGTCCTACATTGCCGGCAGGAACCCTTGCTGAGGTAGCAGCACACAAGAGGCTGCAACGACTCCTTAGGAGAACCGCCAAAAGAAGAGAGGAAGGGAAGGAGGCAGGCACGTCATCTTAGCCCCCACCCTTTTTTTCTGGTCTCGTGTCTTTCCTGGGGGTGCTTTTGCCGAGTCGCCGTGGCCACTGTCATTCCGTGTGATATACACAGAGCCCGCTGGGGTATGGTGGGGTTGGGGTTGCCCTGCTAGGGCTGGACTAGCTCTCCTCCAGCATGAACCTCCACTCGGCGAGGGCGTCCGTGGCCATGCTGCGAATGATGGGCTGTGCTAACGGCCGCTCTGCTCGGCATCTTCTCCACAGTGACTGCGTGGTGGATGAGAAGACGGTGGTGCTCCAGAAGAAGGAGAATGAGGGATTTGGATTCGTACTGCGAGGGGCAAAAGGTAATTCCCACACTTCCCTGAATAGATTTTAGTAATCTTTTTCTGCATTTGCTTCAAATCGCCCAGTCATGACAACAGTCAGAGTTGCACACTCGCTCAGATGACGACATAGCCTACTTTTTGACTCATCTTATTTAGGTTTGGGAATAAATGGAATACACGCTTAACACTTGCAGAAAGGAGCCTCCCCTCAGCTTTTTTTCAGGGTTGTCATAACATTTTGCAATCAATTTTCTTTCCAATGTTGAGTTAAAAGCACCTTGCAGGATAACCATCAAATAATCTGTCCTCAGCATCAATTATCTGTGATGTGAGCGCACTCTCCATGCTGTTTGATATTTCACAAAGCCTTGAGATATGCTGTAACTATAGATACTTTGGAGTGCTGAATTGCTTTCTTTTACGATGTATGTCAATCCCATTTAGAGTGACTGGCCTAAGCTGTGATTATTCCAAGAGCTACATTTAGTATTTCCTGCTCCCATCTTGAAGACTCTTCAAGACAGAAAGGGGGTGGGAAGGTTTTTGGGGTTTCGATATTAACAAGAGGAAAAAGAGTTTTGGCTTGATAAACAAGACAAATGTTCCATTAATTATAACACACGCTGCCATCACCCTGGGGAACTGACCCAGCAGAGTTTATCCTGTAAGGGTTTGAACACACATACACAAACATACATTCATGCTTGAGCTGTCATGCAGGCTTACATCCTGCTTTGCTCCCTGATATTTTGCTTTTCTTTGCTCCCTTCCATCTTTTTTACTGCTTTGGCCTTATTTCACTGTCACCCTCACAGACGGACAGCAAAACATACGTATCCCAATCACGCAACACTTGTACATGCTTGTGGGTTTTGTGTCTTCCGGTAGAATAGTAAATTTCTAGGTGTCACCATTGTAGACACAATATTCTGTGACCTTCCTGAGTGCAAGCAATAGATGCAACCATGTATTAAAAAAATAAGGGACATGACTCATATTTAACCGCATTAACAGCAGGTCAATGGAAGTAAAACTGAAAAAATAAACTACTTTGGTGGTGTTAAGTACACATTAATTATGTTAATTCATGCAAAATTGTGCCACCTGATGGTCTAGTCACTCTAGTGGTTCACTCGCCTGACTTTGGTGTGGGCAGGCACGGGCTCGATTCCTGCTGGTGGTGGTATGATTGTGAGCGCGAATGGCCGATTGTCTCTATGTGTGCCTTACGACTGATGCAGTTCTTGGGTGTTCTCTGCCTTTCCCCCAAAGTCGGCTGTTATAGGCTAGAGGAACACTTATGATGATGCGTGGTATGGAAGATACATAATTGTAATTTTGGTCGACTTAAATGATTTCAACCTTCGCAGAGATAAGTGTCATGGACAGGCAAGCCAGGCACTCGCTTGGGGCGCCTGCCAAAAAAGGATCTCCTGAGGGCTGCCAAAATGTACTCCACTAAAAGAAGAAGTATTGGCTAATTTTATATGACACCGCAGTAGCAACCCGTAGACATAGCAACCATTGGACCCGCTTAGTTTGTGAAAAGTCAAAGTTAAGTGTGTCATTTCAAATGTGTACGTTCATTCTATTTGATGTTACTCATTTAGAGTATGAAATGTTTTTGTCTTAAATTGTTTTATATAAATTCTCATCCAACCTTATTTTTTATGTGGCCTTCCACATTGTTTACTTATTTATTGTGCATTCATGTGTGATAAAAATTGCGGTGTGCATGGATGGGATGGGCTTCCTAGGGATTTCTTGCTTGGAGCCCTAAGAGACCCTAGCAACATCACTGAGTCTTTGAGTACACTGCATTTATTCATTCATTTTCTGTGCCACTTAACCTCACTACGGTCCCCGGGGGTGCTGGAATCTATCCCAGCTGACCTCGGGATACCCTGAATTGGTGGCCAGCCAATCGCAGGCCACAAGGAGAGGGACAAACATTCACGCTCACACTCGTGCATTGGGGCCATTTAGAGTGTTCAAGCAGCCTATGCTGCATGTTTTTGGGATGTGGGAAAATGGAGTACCCAAAGACTACCCACGCAAGCCCGGGAAGAGCATGCATACTTCACACTGGAAGGCCCTGACCTGGGATGGAACCGTTGACCTCAGAACTGTGAGGCCGATGTTCTAACCACTCTTCAACTAGGCTGCCCTGCATTTATTGGCCACAAATTTAATTGTAACTATGATTTAATGCTCTGGCAGTATGATTTAAGGGGAAACCTTTACTCCTGTTTACTGGAATAAAATTCGAAACAATGAATTTTGTTTTAGAGTTTGAATTGCAGTTTGAATTTATAATTAATGACATTTACAAAGAAAACAGAGGTGATTACAGAGGTGTTGATTTACTAGCATGTATGAATCCGGTGCCTTGGTGTAGAACAGTTCTGCAACACTATTTTTACTTTCATATGCCGTAAATAACTAAAATCTTTTGTTTGTTCTGGTAGTCATGCTTTTATCTGCCTTTTGTTGTGTGTTTATGCAAAGCGGATACACCCATTGAAGAGTTTACACCCACCCCAGCTTTCCCTGCTCTGCAATATCTGGAATCAGTGGATGAGGGGGGTGTGGCATGGCAGGCGGGACTCAGGACGGGGGACTTCCTCATTGAGGTAAGAGCTACAAAACCACAATTTTGCTTGGTTTACAGTTGGGTTGCATATCCTGGATTTATACAGTGAGATGGGATGAGCATTGCATTCAGCAGAATAATGCAAATATTTTGTTCTTGTAGTGGTCAATACATCATCTGCCATGTCTTAGTGGTTATTCTTCGCAATTTATTATGTCCATTGCTCAAGAAACACATTCATCATTCATCTAAGTCATACAAAAAACTGCCAATAATCAACAGAACAGTAATTACTATAATAAAAGATACCAAACAAATGAAAATGCACTACATTGAAGGACAAATGTGCCTCATGAACAGTTGCGCCTGATGTATGAAAATAAACTCCTTCATGTACATTTTACGTTATAATTCTGTGTGCTTTATAGTCTAAAATATACTATAAGTATTATCTATAATCGTAAAATATCCTTGACGTCATTCACATTCTTCTGGTTTTGTGTGCACTGCAATGTGTTGTACTTCTGCCACTTTTGCTTGGACCTGTGGCTCATTAACTAAAGAAAAGTTTTTAGGGTTACTAAAACTAAAACTACTAAAACTATATGGTAGAATTACCGTATTTTACCGTAGACACACAAAGCACGCACCATTTCATTAGACGCATATATAT
This sequence comes from Stigmatopora argus, assembly GCF_051989625.1. Taxonomy (NCBI): domain Eukaryota; kingdom Metazoa; phylum Chordata; class Actinopteri; order Syngnathiformes; family Syngnathidae; genus Stigmatopora; species Stigmatopora argus. The sequence continues at coordinate 21,818,337 of NC_135388.1, read as the reverse complement.
TATATTTGGATTAACATCGAAACGCAATAGCGCTGGCTACCGGAAGCAGATTATTTCCGGGTTCCGGTGCGCAGTGACTGCTGGGAAATATAGTTCTTGGACGCTACACACACACGCTAAAAACACGCTTTAAAAGGGCAACGGAAGCAAAACTGAGTTCGGCAGTGCTTTATTTTGACATTTTACAACTTACTCACGTCATCATCACCCACAAATCCATCAAAGTCCTCATTTTCTGTGTCCGAATCAAACAATTGCCCAAATGAGTCTTCCAAAACGCTGGGTCCCGCGGTTGTAGTTCTTAAGCCTCCGGGAATGACGGCAAGCTCCGAGTTATTATATATAATATATATACATAGTTCACAGTCTAGCTTTGAATGCTCTGTTGACGCCAACATTTAGCGGCAGGATTTCTTTTGTAAATACAGCCGAAATGATGGCCAGCACCAAATTAGTGTGGTCGCCAGGCGCCTAATTTGGTGCTGGGAAGCTTTGTGCTGGCCGTCATTTCGGCTGTATTCACAAAAGAAATCCTGCCGCTAAATGTTGGCGTCAACAGAGCATTCAATGCTAGACTGTGAACTATATATATATATATTATATAATATATATATATATATATATATATATATATAATATAATATATATATATATATATATATATATATATATATATATATATATATATATTATGTATATAATATAATATATATATATATATATATATATATTATATAATATATATATATATATATATATATATATATATTATATATAATAACTCGGAGCTTGCCGTCATTCCCGGAGGCTTGACCAAAGAATTACAGCCGCTGGACATCGGCATCAACCGGGCTTTCAAATCAAAGTTACGAGCGGCGTGGGAGCAGTGGATGATCGCTGGCGAACACAGCTTCACGAAAAGTGGCAGGCAGCGCCGGGTTTCTTACGCTACGATTTGTCAATGGATCGTTGCCGCCTGGGCTAACGTGTCTGCTTGCACGGTTTTTCGAGCTTTTGCCAAAGCCGGCATAATTTCTAAGGAGCCACATGGAAATTACGGTGACTCTGAAAATGAAGAGAGGGGGGGACCCGGCTATTTGGAAGGCTCGTTCGGGCAATTGTTTAATTCTGACACAGAAGATGAGGAGTTTGAGGGATTTGAAGGTGATGATAACTTGAGTAAATTGTAAAATGTCTAAATAAAGTACAACCGAACTCAGTTTTGCTTCCGTTGCCTTTTTAAAACATGTTTTTAGCATGTGGGTGTAGCGAGGAAGAACTATATTTCCCAGCAGTCACTGCACACCGGAACCCGGAAATAAGCTGCTTCCGGTAGCCAGCGCTATCGCCAGCCGCTCGGCGCCTCCGCGAGCGCTCCCGCTCGGCGCCGCTTGGCGGCGCTCGGCGCTCACAAAGGGCGCTCTGCATTATAAGGCGCCCTGTCTATTTTGGAGAAAAAAATTGACTTTTTTTTACTTTTATGCGCGCCTTATAGGCGTGAAAATACGGTAGTTTGTCTTCAACCTGAGCATTATTTTGATTCGTTGTTGTTGTAGTAGTGCTGTGGTATACTTGTCAGGACGATGCTTGAGTTCTAACATTGAATGTTCATTTGGCTTTCCTGTGTGGGGTTTGTGTGTTTTTTCCAAGCTTTTATGCATTTTCTCTATGTAGCCTACTCAAGTTTCTACCTAATTCCCAAAACATGAAAGTGAAGCTGATTTAACACTCCAAAATTGGCTGTAAGAGTGAATGAGTTGTGCTCTGTGGTTGGCTGGCAACATATTCAGGGTGTGAACTGGTGAATTGATAAATAATGGGGATGTGTGTCGGCTGGCCAATTTATTTTTTTAAGATGGTCTGTCAAATAAATACAAATAATAAGCCAATAGCAGGGGTGGCCAAGTCCGGTCCTCGTGAGCCCCTATCCAGTCTGATTTCCATGTCTCCCTCCACCAACATACTTGAATCAAATAATCGGGATCGGTATGAAGCTTCTGAACAGCTTGCTGATGAGTTGATTATTTGATTCAGGTGTGATAGCGAAGGGAGATATGGAAAATAGACCGGATAGGGGATCTGGATGACCGGACTTGGCCATCCGTGAGAAAAAACTGGAGTAGCCTTCTTAAAGCTTGCTGGCAGCTCGAAGGTTTTCTTATTGTGCTCCTTGTTTGCACATTGTCTTTAAGTGAGATATTAGACACAAATGTTTATATATAATCGGACATAGGCCATGTCGTCATTACCACAACACAAAAAAGCCTACTTGTCATCACACGCAGAAACTGCGTATTACGAAATTGATGGTGCTTCTCCATAAGCTACGTTTAATCGGCAAAAGACCTAAATAAGTGTAAGTTACGGACTTGTAATTTGTCATTCCGCTGTTGTGGATACAGGTCGCTTACCTCTCGATTACATACAGGTCGCTTACCTCTCGATTACCGCACACTGTCTGCCACTTACCTTCCTTCAAGTCAGCTAGTAGGAGGCAGATCACCAACCAAACATCTATTCATATGCCGCAGAAGGGAATGTGTGTATGTTAGCGCGAGTTTAGATGTCTGATGGATGTGGGGAAAAAACTGTCCTTAAGCCTATTTGTCCGAGCTTTGTGGGACCTATAGCGTCTGCCAGAGGGCAGCAGCTGGAACAGATTGTGACCAGGGTGGTAAGGGTCCCCTATGATGTGCTTGGCTCTGCTGAGGTAACGCGGGCTGGCAATGTCTTCAAGTGAGGGCAGAGAGCAGCCGACAATCCTCTGGGCAGTGTTAATCACTTTCTGCATGGCCTTTTTGTCTGCCGCCGTGCTTCCAGCGTACCACACTGTGATGCCGTACGCCAGGATGCTCTCTACAGTGGTTCTATAGAAGGTTCTCAGAAGATTGGAGCCCAAGTTGTTCTTCCTGAGCACCCTGAGGAAATGGAGTCGTGTCTGAGCCTTCTTCACCACTGCCGTGGTATTTGTAGACCATGAGAGCTTGTCCGTGACGTGGACCCCCAGGAATTTAAAGGACTGGACCCTGTCTACACATACTCCATTTATGAGGAGTGGGGCCAGATCTGTGCCGTGTTTGCGAAAGTCCAAGATTATTTCTTTAGTTTTCGTGGTGTTCAGTGTGAGATTGTTCACCGAGCACCACGAAGACAAATTGTTGACCTCATCTCTGTAAGCCGACTCATCCCCCCCTGAGATGAGTCCGACCACAGTGGTGTCGTCAGCGAATTTGATGATGGCGTTAGACTGGTGGGTGGGTGCACAGTCGTAGGTGTACAGGGAGTACAGAAGAGGACTCAGTACACAGCCTTGAGGGGAGCCAGTGCTTAGTGTAATGGAGGAAGAGAGGTGGGGACCAAGTCTAACAGTCTGTGGGCGGTTGGTCAAGAAGTCCTTTATCCAGCAGCAGATTGAAGAGGATAGTCCAAGGTGGGAGAGTTTGTCAGTCAGAATGTCCGGTTTTATGGTATTGAAGGCTGAGCTGTAGTCAATGAAGAGCATCCTCACGTAGTTCCCAGGGTGTTCCAGATGGCTCAGTGCTGTATGAAGAGCAATGGCAATAGCATCATCAGTGGACCTGTTTGCCCTGTAAGCAAACTGGTGAGGGTCAATTGAGGGAGAGATTGTATTCCTGATATGGCGGGCTACCAACTTTTCAAAGCACTTCATGATCACAGGCGTGAGGGCAACAGGCCTATAATCATTCATGCTGCCAATGGTTGGCTTTTTGGGGACAGGGATGATGGTGGCAGATTTCAGACAAGATGGAATGATGGATAGTTGCAGGGAACAATTGAAAATATTTGTGAAGACTCCAGCCAGCTGGTCAGCACAGGCTTTGAGCACCTTCCCAGGTACTCCGTCAGGGCCCGCAGCCTTCCTGGTGTTCACAGACCGCATTACCAGTCTCACTTCCTGTTCCCGGAACGTCAGTGTATTGCTGCAGGGTGGTGGTGGGGGTGTTGAGACTGGGCCTGATTTGTCAGTCTCAAAGCGGGCAAAGAAACGGTTCAAATTCTCCGCTAGTGAGGCATCTGCATTAACAGACATAGTATTGTTGTTGTAGTTGGTAATATGTCGTATTCCTTGCCACATCTTCTTTGGGTTATTTTCTGTGAAGTGCTCCTCAATTTTTTTGGTATATGCTGCCTTGGCCTTTTTAATGCCTCTTTTCAGCTCAGCTCTGGCAGCGCTATATTTTATCTTGTCCCCTGATCTAAAGGCGGAATTACGGCATTTGATGAGTGCCTGTGTCTCATTGGTCATCCAGGGTTTTTGGTTAGGAAAAACCCGTATTCGTTTATCTATAGTGACGTTGTCGATGCAGTTTTTTATGTAAGAAAGAACAGAGTCCGTGTAGTCCTGGAGGTTGTCGTGTACAAAAAGTTCCCAGTTGGTGCGGGAAAAGCAGTCCTGCAGCTGAGAGAGTGCGTTGTCGGGCCAAGTTTTTATTGTCTTTATTTGTGGCGTTGTTTGCCTCCGGAGTGGAGTGTAAGCGGGGGTGAGAGATAGGCAGAGGTGATCTGATCCAGCTAGGTGGGGTAGGGAAGTGGCTTTGTAAGCATGTTTGATGTTAGAATAGACATGGTCAAGAGTTTTGTCTCCTCTAGTATTACAATTTACGTATTGAATAAACTTAGGTAAAACAGTCTTTAAACACGCCTTGTTGAAATCACCAGCGACAATAAAAACTCCATCGGGGTGAGCAAGCTGTTGTTTGTTAACAGCCGCTAGCAGGAGGTTAAGTGCCGTGTTAACGTTAGCATTCGGAGGTATATAGATAGCCGTTGCTATGACGACGGTAAGCTCTCTTGGAAGATAATAGGGCCTACATCGTATTGCTAATAACTCTAAATCCGGGGAACAGTGAGTGTCAATAATTTTACTGTCGCAACACCATTCATTATGTACATACATGCACAGTCCACCGCCCTTGCTTTTGCCTGTTAATACTTTAGAACGGTCGTTGCGAAAAAGCGTTCGGCTAGCTAGCGATACCGCCGCGTCGGGGATATGCGGGTGTAGCCACGTTTCGGAGATGATAATAATATTACAGTTTCTAACAAAGCTGTTGGTAGCAATACGAAGTTCCAACTCATCCATTTTGTGGGTGATGGATCGGGCGTTGGTCAAAAGGATACTTGGAAGCGGAGCTCGGTGTGGTTGTTGTTTCAGCTTAGCAGCAAGCCCCCCCCGGCATCCTCGCTTCTGTTTCCTGTCCCTTCGCCGCCTGCGACGTGCTTTTGGTGGGCTGGCTAGCCACGGAGATCCTGGAGAGTGTGTTAAGAAATCGGATGTATCGCATATCCTTCGGATAGTGAGTAAATCCTGGCGACTGTAAGATAACGAACGACACCGAACTGGAGAGCTTAGAGCCGCAGCGTCAGTGCGCGCCGCCATCTTGCTTCTATATATACACTCAAGCTCATATATAGTTGGTGATTTCTATCTTGAACATGATTGATGATGCTATGTAGGTGCTAAAGGATAGGGCTATGCTAACGTGGGTGCTATTTGTTAATGCTATTAGCTAGCAGGCGGCCCGGCGGCTGAGTGGTTACCGCATCGCCCTCACAGTGGGGGTCATGGCTTCAAATCCAGGTCGGTCCAGCTGTGTGGAGTTTGCATGTTCTCCTCGGGCCCACGTGGATTTTATGGTAGGCTGATTGGACACTCTAAATTCCCCCTTGGTATGGGTGTGAGTGTGCATGGTTGTCCATCTCCTTGTGCCCTGCGATCGGCTGGCCACCGAATCAGGGTGTCCCCCGCCTCTGGCCCGGAGTCAGCTGGGTTAGGCTCCAGCATCCCCCGCGACCCTAATGAGGATAAAGCGGTTCAGAAAATGAGATGAGGTATTGTTAAATTTAGGAAGTGTTGGGGTAATTTCTCTATAATTATATTAAAGTTAAGTTAATAATCTGACTCCAATTTGCAACCTTACCCGACTGCCACTCATCCAACAATTTGCGCGCTCGTTCTGCAATAGAAAGGTACCAGGAAGCCGACATTTTCACACACGGGTGGATTTATTTCTAACACACAAATCTAAGACATAAGCCTGTGGTTCAGGTCCCTCTCAGTCCATCTTTCAGCGTCTCTGTTGCCACCAGTCGTCGTAGTTCTCCTTCCTCCGAGTTGCCCAGGAACTTAGTTATAGTCCACAATATGCAAATGACACAACAGCGAAGGCCTCCTGGCCATTGGTCTTTATTTCACGCCGAAGCTTCTCGCGGTTCCACCCAGTTGTACTTTTCCACTCCAGGGCATCTGCCTCTTTGTTCTCTCGTCTTGGTACCTGCAAACAGTCGAATCTTGCACCCCCCCCCCCCCCCCCCCATCTGCAAACATTTGAGTCCAACCCCCACATCCTGTCCAGTGACCTTCGCATTCCACAGGACATGTAGGGAGATCTAATGAACTCTCTTTACGCTTAACTATTATTCCTTCAGAAGGAACTTCCAAAAAAAAACTAGTCACACTAGCAACTCTGCAATTATCACTCACATGCTTGAGAATAATGGTGGAATTCTCCTCATGGGCCCAGATACCAAGGTTACAGAGGAATGTCCCATACCAAGACTTTTGAGGACCTAGACACTATATTGAGAAGCAACTACAAAGATTAGGCCTTAAAATATGTGTGAATACCTACCTGATATGTGTGATAATACAAACTCGATACATCCGTGTGAGTTAAGTCAAAAGGGTTATAGACTAGTGAGAGTATACATTTGAACACGTAACATTGAAAAAGTAAATATTTCTCCAAAAGTCCAAAAAATAAATGTAACATTTCTTTATATTTTTTCATTTAGCATTATTTCGCTGTAACACTATTTTGATTAAAATGAAATATTTTTCAATGATTAAATAATAAAATACCATTTATTTTGGCAAATGTATATCAAACTAATTATACATTTTACAGGTGTATTCAAATACCGTGTTACAGTTATGTAAGTTTATCCTACCATGAGTATCTGCCCCATGTCTAGTGTGGTATTAAGCCAGATCATATGCTTCATTTCTGTTTGTTTATCCGGGATTAGGTCACAGTGAAGGTCGCTACTTACAAAAATATAAATATTAAACTTTCATTAGCACTCTTATCTTGTCAGTTCTGGATGCAGTGTTTCAGTCTTTTTCCTGTGTATGTGTACATACAGGAGACCCTGATTCTCTATTAATCACACTTGTTAGCCTATACATATTTGCACTGAACTGTGCTTGATTCCCATGATTCCAAAGTCACGAGGGTTTAATCTGTACTGGTTAGCTAGCGGGTGTGAGTTAGGTTTCACAAACTTCTTTTAAATGAAGACTTTTAATTTTATGTTGGTTTATACATTAGTGTTAATGACTGTTTGTCTCCATTACATACCTGTTAACTTATACGTTTTCCCGTATTTTGTACATTTTTTGATTATTTAAAATTGTTTCCGCCGTAAAAAAAACTTTTTAAGTCAGTTTTTTGTAAAACCGATCTCGTTTTAGTCAAGCTGTCAGCGTCATACAGCAACATTTACAGAATCTTGAATTTAGTGCATACAAAAGACTGATTGGGCACTTCGTTCACTTTGTGGAAAATTTTAGACTTTTCAGTGCGCCCTTTGTGAGTAAATATATAGCGTATAGCATTTGTATGGTTTATTTAGTGCATACAAAAGACTGATTGGGCACTTCGTTCACTTTGTGGAAAATTTTAGACTTTTCTGTGCGCCCTTTGTGAGTAAATATATAGCGTATAGCATTTGTATGGTTTATTATTACTTAATAAGGGGAATTGCAATCATTAATAAGGGGAGCAATTGGTCGTGGTTGACAGGTATACCACTATCACTTGGCTTGTAAACACTTGTGAAGGATAGTGAAAATATATTGATTTGGTGATATATCAAAATGCCAAGAGGGTATCAATATGCTTCTGTCAAGAGGCAATATAGAGTTTAAAAAGGGGTTAGTTAAACCAAAAGGCATCGCAACTAATAAGTGGTGTAGCCGTAAAGAGTGACTAAAGAATATGACAAGTGATCAAAAAAGGTGTGATTTAAAAAGCCACCAAACAGCCATTTTGTCAGACCTGCAAGAAGCTCTTTACTGAATGTAAAGAGCAAGATAATGAAACCCTCTGCCCTTTTTTAGGTGTAGGACAAAATAAATACATAATTCACCATTCTGTGGAGAGGTTTTTCTTCAGCCTTTCCTATTAATGCATCCTCACCCTCTTGCTACTCTGACAACGAAATTTCCCGAATACGGGATGAATAAAGTTATACAGTTATATATATATATATATATATATATATATATATATATATATATATATATATATATATATATATATATATATATACATATATATATATATATACATACATATATATACATACAGTTGTGGTCAAAAGTTTACATACACTTGTGAAGAACATAATGTCATGGCTCTCTTGAGTTTCCAGTTATTTCTACAACTCAGATTTTTCTCTGATAGAGTGATTGGAACAGATACTTCTTTGTCACAAAAAACATACATGAAGTTTGGTTCTTTTATGACTTTATTATGGGTTAACAGAAAAAGTGATCAAATCTGCTGGGTCAAAAATATACATACAGCAACACGAATTAGCAATTTTGGTGACTTAGAAAGTTGTGTCAGTGAAATGAGCTTCATAGCATGGCCTCTTAACTTCTTGTGAGTGATTATGAGTGACTAGAGCTGGTGACTTCTCTGAGGCCATTTAAATAGGCCTCATTGGATGCAAACGCTCACAAACGCTACAATGGGAAAGTCAAAGGAGCTCAACATGGATCTGAAAAAGCAAATCCTTGACTTGAACAAGTCAGGAAAGTCACTTGGAGCCATTTCAAAGCAGCTGCAGGTCCCAAGAGCAACAGTGCAAACAATTGTTTGTAAGTATAAAGTGCATGGCACTGTTTTGTCACTGCCACGATCAGGAAGAAAACTCTATTCTAAGCTATCACCTGCTGCTGAGAGGGTGTAGATTCAACCGAGAATCAATTCTTCAAGATACCCTAAAGCAGGGGTCTCAAACTTGCGGCCCGCGGGCCAACTGCGGCCCTCGGGACGATAATTTGCGGCCCCCGTCTTAATATGAAAGATTAATGTTCGTGCGGCCCGCAAAATTGATATGAATGACACTTGTGTTCGGAGCAATGTTCCCTCTAAGCTGCGCGCGTGCGCAATTGCGCACTACTCTCGTCTTCTCTGCGCAGTAGCAATCATATGGCGCGCAGTAAAAAAAAAAAAACGTTTTTTTTTTTTGTTTTTTTTTGTTTTTGTTTTTTACCCCTTTCCCCATGATGGCGCCGTTTAAGTGGCAGCCAGTGGCAGTAGCTCTGTCCACTCATGTTTTTCGTGTTTTACAGCATGTTTTACATGAAAAATTAGAGGGAACATTGACATGCACCTGTTTGTGGCAGGTGTGATACTGTTGTGCCCATAGCGAGCAATGATGATGTCGTGACCGGATGATTCGCCTAAAGACGTTTCGCCGACGGACGTTTGACAGACGGACAGGTCGTACTAGTATTTGTTAGTTTAATGATTAAATACAAATACTAGTATTTGTATTTAATCATTAAACGCTGTTTTCAGCTGGATTTGACCGAATTTGAGAGCATTTTGAGCCATTTGGCGAATGGACGTCTATAGACGTTTTTTTGCCTCCATCGCGATATCATCCAGTATTTGTATTTAATCATTAAATGCTGTTTTAGGATGGATTTGACCCGATTGCTGTCATTTTACGGCTCGGTTCTGCTACATCTGCCCGCCCAAGAGTGCTTATTCCCGGGCTGCCATTGATGGTAGACGAACATTGATTTTTACTATAATTTGGACAACACCGGCGGCGGGCCGGATTGAAACGGAGAGCGAAAGTGCACATGCGCCACAAACCCGCGCGACTGAATGTGAAAGATCAACCCGAAACTCATTCCAAGTGGAAAAACATATTACAGAGCCCCAGAGATGTCTCTTTAAAAGCCTGCCGTGAAGAGAAAGGTCGGTGATGAGCACAGACAGTTTCAAGAAAAGTGGGGAGTGCAATATTTCTTTGTTGAACACAGGGGCACCCCGACGTGTCTCATTTACACTGAAAAAGTTGCGGTGCACAAGGAATACAATTTGAAACGTAATTGTACTACGAGACATGCTGAGGAGTACGAAAAATAACGTTGGAATGTTTTATCAGTGCTTTTCTTGTGGAAATCCTGATGCGGCCCAGTCTCACCCAGACTCGGCCTCTAGCGGCCCCCAGGTAAATTGAGTTCGAGACCCCTGCCCTAAAGCATCAGCCCGAAGATTGGGTCTTGGGCGCAAAAGACAACCATTTCATTTATAGTTTAATTTTATTTTATTTCCATGGTGTCAGAGAGCCCTGGCATCCTGTGACTGCATGCCACTGTTGTCTTGGCCTCTGTGAGGCCTGGTCTCAAGCAAGTTTTGTCTTGGATGGTGTGGTTTTGAACACAACGAACGCTTCTCGACATCCTATATTTGACTTTGCAGATGTTTTTGATTCAGCGAGCCAGGTGAGCAAATCTCCAGCTAACATGATTACTACCTGGCCCAGAATGTATTCAGTAACAGAGGAAAGCCTTAGTTGTTTGTTTCCTTGTGCCCTATGATTTGCTGGCCATCAATTCTGGGTCCCCTGGTGCCCGTAGTTGGCTGGGATAGGCTCCAGGTATGGAAAATGAATGGAAGAATGATTTATAAATTCACCAGTCAAATCTGTCTAGCTCTGTGACTATTTGCAATAAAACAAAAGCAATAAATATCACGCTCTAAAAGCTGCGCTATATCATCATCAGTAGGTGTCCGCCTTAGATTGTTGTCATGGCGACAGTGCTCTCAAATCTCTTTATAGTAGTGTTGTGCATTGGTTTTCAGGGATCAGTGCCATTAAAATTCGTGTGAATTATAAACTAACATTTGCATACTTTTAGGCTTGCATTAAATGAAAAAACGTCAAAACACATTTTTCCTCTTCTCTTCTGCATCTCATCTGTTTGGTAATGATTGTAATGACTACAAAGTGATGGTAAAAAAATCCTTATATATATTCTATTTCTATGACTTGCCAAAAGTTATCAAAGGCAGTGCATGGCCAAGAGATTTACATTACGTTTACAGAATATAACGAGTTCCTTGCCGAGCTCAGAGCAGTTTTTCATGATGTAAGAGGTTGTTTGCATGCATTCTGGCTTTTCACACAAAGTCAAAGTAATTTTGCCTGTTGCACTTGAGATGGGCAATGTCAAAGCCACCATCAATACCTGCTATAATTGAAACAGTCTATACGTTAGTTATATCAATGCCGTTTGTTTACTTTCATGAAGCCAGACAAGTCAATGAACATTGTCTCCTCTTATTGGGTGTAGTACAAATAGAGAAGTGTTTCTTATTGATGTTGTTCTTACTGCCAAACAGCCAAAGTTCAACAAGGAACAAGGTCAAAAGTGAAATATAAATACATATAAATCCTGCTATTTCTATGTAATCCCAGATGCGTGGAGTTAGGGAAGGTTCTTCTGGACCATTTGGGGTATGCTGCCCCTGATCAATCCTGCCTCTGGTGTTTAACTACATGATCAGTTAACATAATCATTCATTTGTTTGTTTGTTTTTAAGGATAGGACTTTAACATGTTAATTACAATCAGTATTCTTTTTAGTAGCCCTTTTAATTATTGTCTACCGTATTTTCACGACTATATGGCACATCGCATTTAAAGGCACAGTGTCAGTAACGAGTGCTATTTCTGTATTTGACACACACAAACAGGACGCACCGTTTTTAAAGGCGCACTGCTCCGCATTATCACTAGATGGTGGTGCGTTAAAGGGAATGTCAACAAAACCGTCAGATAGGTCCGCCAAACTTTATTAATAGATTACAAATCAGCTTTCTGACAACTCCATTCACTCCCAACATGAATAAACAAGAGTTTTTTTATTTTCTCCGAGGTTAAAGTATTAGTATTTTCGTGACACAGCAATAGCATAATAACTCATGTTGAACAGGTGGGCATCTCACCAAAGTCGTCATTAATCGAGTCCGTAATTTCTGCCTTCCTGAAAGCTCGGACCACAGTTGAAACTTCCATTGGGAATGACGACGAACATAGAATTAATGTGCTACATCGAGTTCAACCGAAGTGCAACGCAGTTTTATATATCTCAGCATTAACCGCGCACCGGAAATAGAGTCTGGGGCTGCTTGCCGTAGTTGCCAGAGCTGTTGCGGCTCAATATTTATCCATATATTATATATATATATATATATATATATATATATATATATATATATATATATATATATATATATATATATATATATATATAGTTCGCAGTCTAGCTTTGAATGCTCTGTTGACGCCAACATCTAGCGGCAGGAGTTCTTTTGTAAATCCAGCTGGACGTCATACTGGGTGTATTGACAAAAAAACTATATATCCCAGCAGTCACTGCGCAGTACTTTTTCTACGGGGAAAATAGTAGAGTCGGGGGCTGCTTGCCGTAGTTGTGAGAGCTGTGGAGGATGGTTTACCCCATCAAATGATTTATTTTATTTTATCGTGCTAACAATTTTAGTATTGGTCCATATATAAAGCACACTGGATTATAAGGCGCCCTGTCTATTTTGGAGAAAATTTAAGACTTTTAAGTACAGACGCTCCCCTACTTACGAACATTCGAGTTACGAACAACGGTACATACGAACATGTCTGCAAATTGCGTTTATGTCGAAAAATGTTCGTAAGTTCGATTTTGTATTGCGCGCCTTTTTCCAAGTAGTGCTTCTTTCCGCCGCTAATACAGACGCCTGGCACTGTGATAGCTCAGCTCACCTAGCATCCACCTTCCTCTGCCCAGTTTGTTGCAATGCGGAAGTGCGTGAACGTATCTCCAGTGCGCTAAGAACCTTTTTCATTTGTATCATTAAATATCTCGTGCATCCATTATTGAATATGGTTGGTGAAAAGCGAAAGGCTTCTATTGAGGGAGGTGCAAGGAAGAGGGAAGCCATTTCATTTGAAATGAGTGGCAATAATAACGAAGCTTGATGCGCGTCAGAAAGTGGTGAGCGTTGCATGTGAATACAACTTGAATCGTTCGACCGTCAGTACCATTTATAAACATAAAGATCGAGCAGCAGGACCCAAATATTGAACGTTGCACAAAGTTTGCAAATCAATTGAATGATGCCATACAGTGCTACCGCATCATTTATGATGAAAAAAAGAAAACTGCAATCGTCATTAGATAGCTTCTTTCGGCCAGTTTCTAGTAAATCTCTCTCTCTTTCTCTCTAATGTATGTATACAGTACTGTATGTATTCTCTCCATTTTATTAAATGTTTTTTTAGTACAAACCAAAGTGTGTTACTTATACAAGCCTTAAACATACAAATGCACTTATATAAACCTTCAATATACTTATATAGGCCTTAAACATAAATTATAATACAAAATATAGCACTGAGCAACTTACAAACAAATTCAACTTATGAACAATCGCTCGGAACCTAACTCGTTCGTAAGTAGGGGAGCGTCTGTACGCCTTATAGTCGTGAAAATACGGTAAGTCTTTTGTACGAATATACTTAGTGTTACATTTTAGCAGTGGCGGGCCGTCAGGGCGTTCAAGGCCTTCTCTGCTGGCCTAAGAAATATCTAAATCATATTATATTTTGTCCATCAATACTTATTATTCCAATTAGTCTGTTAGCTTCCTTTCATTGCTCTCCCCCCTGGTTGCACTGCTTCCAGATGTGTTTTCATATTGAAGCATTTAACCAATAACATTTCAGCCATTATTTGTTGCCAGATCAGATCTGCCTCAAAGCCTTCAAAATCAGTTCTGCGGGGTCTGCTGCATTAAACAAGACTTTTAACCAATCAGATTTCGAATTGGCAACCCCACAATGATTTTTCATAGGCGTTGGCATTTTGCTGGCTGGGACATGTCATTGCTTTCAGCAACTATGATTGGCTAGTAGGCGGGCCAAAGCAGCCAGAGATCGCAAACTCCACCCATAATGGCCGACAGTGGCAAAAAAAATGGATTCTGTTGCAGATTTCTCTCACAAAGCTATTTTCCAGACGGACTTTTCCAGAAAAAAATGGACATCATTAAGAAAGGGCGGTCAACTCCGAAGCTAGCAAGCCTGTTACAGCCGGGAAAATGGTGTGCGGCACTTTCAGTGCGCTAACTTAGCTCAACAAGCAAACAGTATATTGTTGTTTTGATTTAAAGCCATTTTCAAAACGGACTATGCCAGAAATATGACAGGACAGGCTCGACTTTCATCATTAGCTTCGATGGCGATAGGAAAGAAGGAAGAAAGAAAGGAGGATGGCTATTGTGTACAGTTAAAAAGGATTTTTGGTGAGTAAAATATGGCTATATTCCTAAATAATATTTCAATTGTGGGCCCGGTCCTCATATCTGAAAAGCTCCAGTGTTTGTATTTAAGCTCCAGTGTTTGTATTTAATCACTAAATCCTGCTAGGATGTGGATTTTATCCCAGTTTAATTTTTGCCATTTCGCCATTGACGTCCATCGCTGTCTTTTCCCGAGGAAATCACCCCCCTGGCCTGGTTTTAATGTGTGAAAAGCTCCAGTATTTGTATTTAATCATGAAATGCTGCTAGGAAGTGGATTTTACCCCATTTTTGTGCATTGATTTATAGATTATTTTTTATGTGTCGCAGCTCTAGCTGCAGTAGAGGTTTTATAGCCATAAAATAGTTTTTGAGGGTTGGATTGATACGTTGAAGGCGCTACGAGAAAATGCACCGACCGCCAGTAGTAATTCCAAAATGCGATCATCTTTGTCTAGCTTTTGTTGAAAAATATTCAACGATTTTGTCTGTCAAAATTCAAAGGTTTTAGTATATATATACATATATATGCCATATTTTCTCACATATTTGTCGCTCAAAAAAAATATGCCTAAATCCTGGGTATTGCTTATATGCACATAAAAAAGACATGCACGAAACTGCAAGGTGACAAAGGCGAAACACCATAACGCAAGACAATGCGGCCAATACGGTCATTTATTTGAAAATTGAGAAAAGATAAACAGATCATACGCTAAACAAAATTTATTTTGACATCTATGAATGAAATTCAAGAAAAAAAACGTATTTTGCATAAAACTTGAAATAAACTCATTTGTGCCTGTCCCTGCTCGGTGTTGCCATCTTACCATAGTTAAAAGTGCTCTGACTGACCAGACGCAAGTAGCCTTAATATTGGATTGAATTAAATTGAATGCATTTATTGTCATTATACAAGTATAATGAGATTTAAAGCTTTCACCACATAGTACACAAAGAACAACAGACAGACAAATAAATAATAACTAAATAAGAAATGAATAAAAAAGTAGTCTTAGTGAGGTCAGCAGAGTGAAGCGAGCTTGTTCCGCCTGAAGTCCAGGATGAGTTCCATGGTTTCTGTAGACGTTCAGCGCCAAGTCGCACAACCCGCTGAGTCTATGTACGCAACAACAAACAAGCAGACACATAGAAAATCAATATATAGTAGAGAGAAATAATCACTAAATAATCAATAAATAAGAAATAAATAAGTAGTCCAAGTTAGGTCAGCGGAGCGGGCTTGTTCCCTCTAAAGTCGAGGATGAGTTCCACAGTTCTGGAGACGTTCAGTGCCATGTTTCACCACTCGCTGAGTCTATGGACGCAACAACAAACAAGCAAACACATAGAAAATCAATATATGGTAATGATGAATAAATAATCACTAAATAGTCATGATAAATAAATAATCACTAAATAGTATTGATAAATAAATAATCATGAAATAGTAATAGATAAATAAGTGGTCAACATAAGAAGTATAAGTAGTAGTAATAAGTCATGATTAGGTCCTAGGTGCAGAACTCGAGTTGAGTATGGTGACAGCTCTTGGGAAGAAACTGTCCTTGAGTCTGTT
The DNA here is from genome assembly GCF_051989625.1 of Stigmatopora argus. Taxonomy (NCBI): domain Eukaryota; kingdom Metazoa; phylum Chordata; class Actinopteri; order Syngnathiformes; family Syngnathidae; genus Stigmatopora; species Stigmatopora argus. Next base: position 21,802,347 of record NC_135388.1, on the reverse strand, counting down.
TGTCTTGGCAGTTATAGCTCTGTAGCACCTTCCAGAGTGGTGGAAGCCGGGATGTGTATTGTCTTCCACCACTTCAACCTCCTGCCCTCTGGAAGGCGCTACAGAGCTATAACTGCCAAGACAAACAGTTACCAATAAATTTTGTAAGTAGAGGTACCACTGTATTACGAATTAAATGAAAATGCATTAAATATAATAGAACCAGATCACCTAAATAATGCTCATTAAGAAAAATAAATTTAATTGACAGCAAAGACGAAACCTATGAAGTGACAGAAAGAAAACAGTAATCAAAAACATGAGTAGTGGACGCGTGATTAAGCTGGCTCGTCAACACGTATGGAGATGCAGGAAGTTCGCCCCGAAAGACGCGGTGGAATACATGAACCTCTTTGCCTTGGTTATTGCACAAGAAGGTTTAAATTTAGTGTAACGTAAGATCAAAACTTTTTTCAAGTGTGTGTGTATAGGAATCTAAGTTCATTTAAGTTAAATTTAAAGTTTATGTTAAGTTACGAGCGCATCCGTCAAGTAACTCTCACTCTCTCTTTCCCCATCCACCAACTGCCCGTTGTATAAAATAATGCCTCATTTTATTATTAAACATCATAATCACTCGCTATTTGTTACTCTCATAGGAGATGGTGAATTACAACCAATAAAAAATGTTTTTCCATAGTAATATCCTGTTTTTTCCGGTGTTTTTTTCAGAGGGTGGGAACGAATTAATTTGTATTTAGTTCATTCCTATGGGAAACGTTGATTTGAGATACGAGTAAATCGACATACGAGCTCAGTCCCAGAACGCATTAAGCTCGTATCTCAAGGTACCACTGTATACATCCTGCTTAATTGTTTCTCCTTTAAGTAAAACTGGTCTTCATTTGTGTGGCTTTTAATTGTCTTTTTTATCCTCAGTAGTTGAAATAACATCACCATCTTGTATAGTGGATCAAGGAAATGTGCATATCAAAGATATTGTGGCATTTATTCTTTCTAGAATGGAAAACCAACTGAACTGGGGGATGTCCACTCATAGCAGAGCTTTTTCGAAAAGAGAATTTTGTTCCCCAAAAACGAAGAAATCAATGTTTTTTATTGGACACAAGGCAAAGCCTCAAATGGAGAATTTGCAAATCAACACTTTGGTGAGAGTTTTTTAAAAAAATGTGCGTTTATTTAGGAATGATTAGGAATTCCATATAAAATGTCTTTGTTTTGCAAAATACCCAGTTACATATGGACATGGCCTTATATAGTTGTAGTAGCAGGCTAGAAAGTAGTGAAGAGAGTGAGCTTGGGCTCATGACAGCAATGATGCATGTGTAACAAGCCTAAAATAAAAACTGGCCAAAATAAGATGAAAATACTTTTTGCCTCTCACTCAGGGATTCGGCATTCACTTGTTCTAAGTTTATGCTATTCAACACTTAGATTTGATGTTTAAAAGAAGATCATCCAAATGACTTTACAGCACCTAATAATTTGCAAAGCAATGTATTCTGTTTTAATCCATGTTCTACACAATGAGTAATGTAATATACACATTGTTGTTCGTGACCCAGTTATGCTTGGGTTGCCATGTGGCTGACCAGAGGGTTAAAGGGACAACAATTATTGGTTTTGGCTCACTAGCATAATACATTCTACTCCTGACATTTTGGTGAACAATGAAGCCGAAAGGATGGATGGAAATTATTTCTTAAGGTCTTAATTAACTTACAGCGTACATACTGGATTACACTATGGTAATATGGATTCCTGTCAATTTAATTCAATGTGTTTTGTTCGATTACCTGTTTGCAAAAGACACAGGATTCAGAATACTTAAGGAAATAATTTAAGAGGGTTTATTTTTGGGCTCCCTTTTCAGTTAATTCATTTTTGTGTTTTCTACTCTACTTATTCTGTTCACTGTCACAGGTAGCTAGAGCCTACTCCATCCGACCTAGTCATGAGCAATAGAAAAAATCTTTTATTTATGATATGGCCCATTTCATGTAAGCAATACGTCACAATATTATACTTTTATTATTATTATTTAAGGACAAACTTTACAATTTTGAAAGCTTTTTTCCTTAAGTTTTTTTTAATTAACATTTGAAAGGCCTGTTGTGCTAGCACCTAGTTTGACGACATATGCCTTGCACATTTCATCAAACGTAATATAATTTTAATTTGTTAAGTTGCGTTTGCGTACGTTTGTATGATTTTTTTTCTCAGCTGCCAGAGTTGGCTTCCTCTTCCCTCCCTCAATCACCACCAACTTCACTTCTCCACATACTCTCCCTTCCACTCCAATGGAAAAATGTTCTGCAGGATTTATTCACCTGAAACAATAAATAAATATAATTACTTATCTTCTCTTTTTTGTCATTCTAACATGTTTCATACAAAATTGCAGTGGTGGGCCATCAAGGCCTGCTAGGACTAAAAAAAAAATCAGAATCCTTGATTGATGTTGATTTTATTCATTCATTCATTCATCTTCCATACAGTGCATCCTTGAAACGGTTGCATGGGTTGCTGGAGCCTAACCCAGCTCACTTCGAGTGAAAGGCAGCACCCTAGACTGGTTGCCAGTCAGCCGGGAGGGCACACAGAGAGACAAATGACCATACGCACTCACAATCATACCACCACCAGCGGGAATCCAGCCCACGCCTGCCCCCACCGATGTCAGACAAGTGAACCTCTACACCACGAGCCGGCGGTTGATTATATTATGTTCATGAATAATTATTTAATATTTCCAAATTATCTGTGAGCTTCCTGCTTTTGCTTTTCCCCTTCTTGCACTGCTTCCAGATTGTGTTTTCATGTTGAAGGATTTAACCTGGGGTTAGAAATCTACTCGGAGGCCTTCATAATCAGTTCTGCAGGCTCCGTCCCATAGAATACGTGATGGTCAGACAGTTATTTTAACCAATCAGAATTCGAGTTGGCGACAGCAAGGCCTTGTAGAAGGTGTACGGAAACGTCAGCGTTTTTACACCCTATGATTGGATAGTGAGCGAGTATAAGCAAGCGCTAGCAAACTGCATCAGTAGCGAGCTACACAAGCAAATATATTGTTCTGTTGGTTTAATAGCAGTTTTGTCAACCCACAATGGCTGAAGCAGGAGAAGAAATGCATTTGGTTGCAGATTTACTGTCAAAGCCATTTTCAAGACGAAAAGAAAGATCCGAAGCTAGCAAGCCTGTCACAACCGAAAAAAAGAATTTGTCTGCCACTTTCAGTCCACTAACTACGGAGCGTTATCCCTGGCAAATTGTATTTCTGGGAAGTACTTGTTATTTGCCACAGATCGAGATGGTGTTTGGAGAAATGCTGTATTTGTACATTTAATCAAAGCACTGCCGGACACTTACAAGCAATGGTGCACTCCAAAACCTTTGGGGAAACCAGAGTGGATCTAATGTCTAGAAGGTGGACCAACTTTAGGACTGAGTGCCTCCGCAAGGGGCCCTCTCACGCACCACCCGGGACCAATTGAGCATAGTAGAAACTTAGGCCAACCCTCATGGAAAACCAGAGAAAGCAGGAAAAATCCTCCTGGAAGATCCAAAGATCGAACCCTGGTCAGTCAATGGTGCATGGAATTCTAAGCAATACATCGGGGCAGATGTATACGTGAGCAGTAATCTGAAAGTAGGCAGCGCGCATGCTGCCTTTACAGTGAGCATGGGCAGGCAAACGGGAAATGCCTGCTCCTGTTGGTAAGACTAAACGCGAGCAGCAAGCTGAGCACGCGGCCCAAACAGCGACCGCAGGCTGCCGGCATCAACAGTCATCACTTGACACTAAGACCAGGTGCCTAGAACGGGCGAGAGCAGCACACTGAAGGGAGGGGGCACGTAATCCGCCTATAAAGTGACGGCAGCAAGCCAACCAGAATCGGTGTGAATGCCGCTGACACAATGGCCGGAGACGGCTAGTGCAAAGACTAGCCCTGAACGCCAAGTTGCAGTGAGACCCAGCCAGCCGAGTCAGTGGCCACACAAGCCGAAACACTCAACAAAACACCACACCACTAGCCGATAGAGCGGTCACAAACAAAGACCACTCCGACACCGGCTGTCAACAAAAATAAACGTTACCAGTGTTGGCCCGCGCATAGGGATGGGCAGAGCAGACACGATAACGAAAATACAACAGCGGACGCGAAAAGGGGATAATAGAGCACCTGAGACAAATGCGCAACCAGGAGCGGTAAAAGAAAAAGGTCATCTCATTTTTCTGATCTCATCTCATTTTCTGAACCGCTTCATCCTCACTTGGGTCGCGAGGGGTGCTGGAGCCCATCCCAGCTGACTTCGGGCCACAGGCGGGGGACACCCTGAATTGGTGGCCAGCCAACCGCAGGGCACAAGGAGACAGACAACCATTCACCATACTTGTTACGATCGGGGGTGGAGGACCCCAAAGCAGGCGAGGGTGCGAGTCTGGTTCATTAAAATCTTTATTTCGATCGTCCGCTAGGCGGGCGAGCACAAGAGGCGACGGCGCAGGCGGGTCGTAAGCCGTAGCGGGAAGGTCGGCGTGGTCGTTGTCCTTGGTCCGTGATCCGTGGTCGTTGTCCTTGGTCCGTGAGCCGTGGTCATGGTACTTGGTCCGTGATACGTGGTCGTTATCCTTGGTCCTTGATCCGTGGTCGTTGTCCTTGGTACGTGGTCGTAGGGGGCAGAGCGTGGTCGGAATCCTGGGTGAAAACAAGAGGTCGAGTATCAATAAGGCAGGTAGGTAAAACACGGGAGGGTACCTCACAGTATTCTGTTTGACTGACTTGTCATGACCGGCTTGATCTGGGAAACGTGGAAGGTGGGATGGATGCGGAGGGGCGGTGGGAGCTTGAGGCGCACGGCACATGGGTTTATTATCCGTTCGATCTTGTAGTGGCCGATGAAGCGGGGAGACAGCTTCTAGGACTTGCTCTTTAAGGTAAGATCACGGGTGGACAGCCAAACCTCTTAACCCACGACGTAGGCTGGTGCGGGGGCCCGGCGGCGGTTGGCCTGCCCTTGGGCACGGTTGGAAGCAAGCTGAAGCACGGCCCGGGCCCTCTCCCAGATACGGCCACATCTGGTTAGGTGGGCCTGGACGGAGGGCACGGCAATCTCCGCCTCCAGGGAAGGGAATGAGGGGGGTTGGTAGCCTAGGGAGCACTCGAAAGGGGACAGGTTGGAGGAGGCGTTAGGGTGGGAATTGTGGGCATATTCAATCCAGGGCAGATGTTCACTCCAGGTGGTTGGGTCGGCATGGGTGGCGCAGCGAATCGCTGCCTCCAACTGCTGATTTGTGCGCTCACACTGACTGTTAGACTGTGGATGATATCCCGAGGAGAGGCTTGCGGTGATCTTCAGGGCTGAACAGAAGGCAGACCAGACGTGCGAAGTGAACTGTGGACCCCGGTCGGAGACGATGTCGGCCGGAATTCCATGCAGGCGGAAAACATGCTGCGTGAGGAGGGAGGTTGTCTCCTGGGCTGAGGGTAGTTTTCGGAGGGCGATGAAGTGGGCCGCCTTGGAAAACCGGTCGACTATGGTGAGTATAGCGGTGTTACCCTGGGACTTGGGAAGGCCCGTATCGAAGTCGACTGCAATATGAGACCAGGGACGACTAGGAATCTGGAGTGGGAGGAGTAGACCGCAGCTTGGCTTGGTAGAGGACTTGTTGCGTGTGCACACATGGCAGGCAGATACGAAAGACTGCGTATCTGCCCTTAATGTCGGCCACCAAAAGCGTTGGCGCAATACCGCCTGTGCGGGCAATCCCTGGGTGGCAGGTCAGGCGGGAGGTGTGGGCCCATTCAAGTACCTTGGACCGCATTGAAGTCGGAACATACAGGTCCTTCTGCGTACCTCTTCTTGGGTCCGGCTCCAGCTCTTGGGCCCTCAATACCTCGGCTTCCAGCCCCGTCCTCATGCTAGCCACCATGCAGGAGGGAGGTAGGATCGTTGGGGGCTCCTCCTCCGAGTCCGGGGACTGAAAAACGCGGGATAGCGCATCCGACTTCCCGTTCCTGGAACCCGGGATATAGTTAAGTGTGAAATGAAACCTACTGAAAAATATGGTCCACCTGGCCTGGCGAGGGTTTAGCCTGCGGGTCGACCTGAGGTCTTCCAGGTTCTTGTGGTCCGTCAGAACCGTGAACGGCTGGCTAGCCCCCTCTAGGTGGTGTCGCCATTCCTCCAGTGCCATCTTCACCGCGAGCAGTTCCCTGTCTCCAATGCCGTAGTTGCGTTCAGCTGGGGACAGCCTACGGAAAAAGAAGGCGCAGGGGTGCAACTTCCCATCCGCCTGTTTGCGCTGGGAGAGGACAGCGCCGACCCCCACCTCCGAGGCGTCGACCTCCACCTGGAACTGCAACTTAGAATCGGGGTGGGAGAGGACGGGAGCAACAGTGAAACGGGATTTCAGGTCACTGAACGCCGCCTCCGCTGCGTCTGACCAACAGAACGGGAGTTTCGTGGATGTGAGTGCTGTGAGGGGTGCAGTGACGCGGCTATAGTTCCTGATGAAACATCTGTAGAAGTTTTCGAACCCCCAAAAACGTTGCAACTCCCTTCTCCCCTTGGGCCTGGGCCACTGAGTCACTGCCTCCACCTTCTTGGCATCCATCCGCATCTCCCCGGCGGCCACCACGTACCCCAGAAAGGTGGTCTCCGAGACGTGAAATCCACACTTCTCAGCCTTGGCGAATAGGCGGTTCTCTAGGAGATGTTGCAACACCTGGCGCACATGCTGCACATGCTCCTCGAGGCTGCGTGAAAAAATCAAGATGTCATCCAGATTAACAAATACAAATCGGTTGAGCATGTCCCGGAGGACGTCATTGATTAGGGACTGGAACACTCCCGGGGCATTGCAGAGCCCAAAAGGCATTACCAGGTATTCAAAATGTCCCTGGGGGTGGATAAGGCCGTCTTCCATTCGTCCCCCTCCCGAATCGGGACCAGATGGTAAGCATTATGGAGGTCTAACTTTGTAAAAATGCAAGAGCCGTGTAGCGGGGTAAAAGCCGAGTCGATGAGTGGCAATGGGTACCCGTTCCTGACCATGATCTCATTCAGGGCTCGGTAGTCGACACAGGGGCGCAGCGAGCTGTCCTTCTTGTCGACAAAAAAACCCTGCCCCGACGGGGGAGGAGGAAGAGCGAATCTGTCCAGATGCCAGCGCCTGGGAGATGTAGTCATCCAGTGCCTCCCGCTCCAGCCTGGAGATGTTGTAGATCCGGCGCCTAGGAAGAGAAGCACCGGGCAATAAGTCAATGGCACAGTCATAAGGGCGATGTGGGGGTTCGCGGTGCGGCGATATCGGTGTTACCTGGGGAGCGGCTGGGGTTGGCTGTGCACTTGGTGAGTGAGGCAAGGGCGTTAGTTGTGCCCGTATGGCATCTAGGGTCTGAGCCATGCTCGACACCTCAGCCAAGACGTAGTTTAGCTTGGGTGTGCTGGTCCAGGACCTGCGAAGGTGGGTCGGTGGGGGCCTGTTCTGCGCCCGCGGGGTCCATTCTGGCTGGATCGTGCTGTTACGATCGGGGGTGGAGGACCCCAAAGCAGGCGAGGGTGCGAGTCTGGTTCACAAATCTTTATTTCGATCGTCCGCAAGGCGGGCGAGCACAAGAGGTGACGGCACAGGCGGGTCGTAAGCCGTAGCGGGAAGGTCGGCGTGGTCGTTGTCCTTGGTCCGTTATCCGTGGTCGTTGTCCTTGGTCCGTGATCTGTGGTCGTTGTCCTTGGTCCGTGATCCGTGGTCGTAGGGGGCGGAGCGTGGTCGGAATCCTGGGTGAAAACAAGAGTATCAATAAGGCAGGTAGGTAAAACGCGGGAGGGTACCTCACAGTATTCTGTTTGACGATCCAGCAGCATGGTCATGTTCCTGGTGTCCTTAAATACTCCTTGTAGGGTAATGACTCACACCTGGCAGCACTCGAGTCATTAGGGGCTGGACCTGTGATTGGGTGACGGGCGCAACCAGCCACCAGTCTAGTCTGGGGCCTGACAATACTCATACCTAGGGGCAATTTAGAGTGTCCAATCAGCCTACCATGCATGTCTTTGGAATGTGGGAGGAAACTGGAGTACCCGTAGAAAACCCACGCAGGCCCGGGGAGAACAAGCAAACTCCACACAGGTGGACCAGCCAGGATTTGAACCCAGGTCCCCCACTGTGAGGCCGACGTGCTAACCACTCAGGCAAAAATGTCATCAACAATTCAATTCATTTTGTCCTCTGCTTATCCTCACAAGGGTGCTGGAGCCTATCCCTGCTAACTACGGGCACTAGGCGTGGGACACCCTGAATTAGTGGCCAGCCAATTACAGGGCACTAGGCGGGGGAAACCCTGAATTAGTGGCCAGCCAATTGCAGGGCGCAAAGTGAGAGACAACTGTCCGTCTTCAGACTCATACCTAGGGGCAAGTGGCCATGCATGGTTTTGGGATGTGGGAGGAAACCGGAGTATCTGGAGAAAACCAGAGTGTCCCAAAGTTTAGGAAACTTTTAGCACGAAGCATATTTATCAAGCTTTCCTCTTTCTGACTTGTGTGTATCCCTCCACCAAAACAGCATAATATCTCTACGCCAGCACCTAAATGTAGAAGATTCATGGTTTATTGGATCAAGAACCTTTAGTTTACAATTGTTTTGGCGATGTATATATCGTCACATTAGCACTAATCGGACCTGAAGCCAAGGGTGGCGTACATCCTGGACTGGTTACTCACAGTGCACAAAATTAGAGAAACAACCATTCACACTTTCACTGAGAATTTGAACCCAGACTGATTGCACAAAAGTCACGCAAGTGAACCAATACACTCTTGTGAAGAATAATTCATTACACATTCATAAAAATACATTAGAACACAAGAAACAGTTATTACACATGCTTTTAGGGGAGTAAAATTAGGAAAATATGAAACACTAGCCACTGAACAACTCGCATACAGAAACAAATAAAATAACAGGTGGCATTTACGATCTGGATCTCAGAATTGATTCTTATGTACAAGTCCAAGCTACTTTAATTGACCTAATATCAAAGTAGTTATATGTGAGTGAATCATGCCTAAAATTGTCAATTAAAGTCATAGTAGGGATCTCACATTAAGTTAGATTGAGAGAACTTAATCTTGAGTAGTGGATAGAGAGCTGTCATTTAAAGTTAAGGCTTGTTGTTCACTAAATACCACCTAGTCACTGAAGTTTACCTTCACACCTCTATACAAACACACTAAAAGCTTAAAAGAGGAAAAAAGTCACATCACATGCAGTCTTAATATATCAGAGTGCCAGCATCATTTCCTATATTCCTATATTAATTTATCGGTGCAGCACATGAAGAGCAGCATGCCTAAACCCACTGTGCTCTTGGGAGCTGCTGTTTATTTTCAAATCAATCCTAACTTGAAATTCGGCATGAGACCAAAACCTTTTAAGGAGTCTTCTCAGGGAGGAGAAGGAAATGGGTAGTGAAAGAAACCCATTGACAAAAACAGAATCAAACAAATTCCTGATTTAATGATTACTCGTGATGGTGATCTGCCCCTCCGAACAGTGATCAAAACCTCAGCACCACTCCTACTCAGTATTACACAGCAACTGTTTCTTAGCAACCACAAACATGCCATGCGTCACTGTGGACACACTGATAATGCAGCTTTTAAGAGTAAAGCCACATAGAGACACTGCAGATACCCAATGGGAATTGTGGTTTGCATATGAGTTCACAGCATCGAAAAGGATGTAGAGCTTGCTAGAAACTCTTGAGGGCTGAAGGATAGGCTCGAGCACTCTGTGAAATAGATAGATGGAGGATTTTTAGCCTAGCGTTATATTCAATACATATAAAGATTGCTTGTCAAAATGCTGCCAGAGGTTTATTTATTCTTGACATAACGACACTTAACGTATTTACTCGCATATAAGCCGCTTTTGTCGGATGACTGAATCGAGGGTACGATCTAATGGCGCAGTGATGACATGATGCAAGACAATGCAGCCGATACATTCAGTAATTTCAAAATAGAGAAATGATGAATAGATAAAACGCTCTCTCCTTTTTCATTATGTTTGGAGTTTTGCAAATTCTACCTTTTAGTTCATAACATTGTTGAAGAGGCAGTTCTTGCCCTGGAGGCATTAATATGTACACTTATGGATTGTCTATGGTTCTAGCGGTGATTCTGCGTCATCTCTTCTTTCTGGAAAAATACTGTAATAGACTGAAGCTGCAAAATTTGAAGCTGCGAATTGGCAATGGATGACTGTATTGATATTTATTCAGCAACCAAAAACACACACCGGTTGTTATGGCGTAGGCCCAGGAAAACCAAACATGCATGCTTCCGCAAATGAATGAAGTCGCGAATAGGTGGGGGTCTACTGTAACAAAATGAATATACACACACCCACAAATGCCTCAGGAACATTCAGAGACAAAATATAGAAAATGTTCAATGGCATATACTATTCATAGCTGGATTTTTCTAAAATACCTTTTTATTGAGCCTAACCCAGCCAACTATAGGAAGTAGGCGAGGGAGACACTGAATTGGTTGCCAGCCAGATTCACTCACACCTCAGGAGAATTTAGAGTATATTCAACTAGCCTACACGCATGTTTTTGGGATGTGGGAGGAAACCTGAGAACCCACGCAGGCACTGGGAGAACATGCAAACTCCACATGGGAAAGGTAAAACCTGCCAGGGATTTAACCCTCGATCTCAGAATTGCGAGGTGGACCTGGTAACTAGTTTACTGTGTTGCAAAGTCCATAAACATTTTTTAATGTCAACATTGATATACATTAATACTTCATACCGTCAGTATTTATTTATTTATTTATTATTGACTATGAGTGTTCATCATTTTAGTTGTGGTCTTTCATATATTGATAGTAAGAAGTGTTGTTTGCAAGAAGCTCCGTATTCTTTCCTGCTAATTTTATTTTAATACTGTCATCCCTCGCCAATTTGCGGCTTCAAAGATCACTTCTTCAGTCTTTTCCTTAAATATCCAAAATAAGCTTGTAAGTAAAAAGCGGCCTAGACCTGTAATGCTGTAGCCGACTCTAAGAAAACAACGAAGAAGAAAGTGCAAAAGAAGAAGGGCAGAAGAAGAAGAATTAGAAAGAATAGCAAAGAATAATGACCGCCCGAAGAAAAAGAATGCCATTAATGGAATTCGAACAGCGGACGGGCGACGTTGTCCTTCTCCTAAAACAGAGCTTTCTGAGCGGACAAGATGGCCAGAGGCCATGGGGAAGCAGAGCAAACTGGATTTCTCCCGCGAGCACCAGGCGGACGCTGCCGGCCTTATCCAAAAATGGAGCTCCCTGGGCAGAGAAGACAGCCGGACGGTGGATGCTGAATTTACCCCTAAGTGCAGGCACCAGGTGGACGGCGTTGATCTCATTCAAAAATAGAGCTCTCTGGGCATCCCTATCCTTGTACAAAACCATATTTGCATAAAAAACGAAACAGCAGTCACAACTGCCCATCACCATGTTCCTTCTGCGCCACAAAGCTTCCGCGCCTGCTTCGCCTCGGATGCCTCTCGAATCTGACAAAGAAGCATTACCTGACTTGGAATAAAGCGCTCAATAACCTGTGCAATAAATCTTAATTTTCATCATCTTCACTTCACTTTTACCGTACTGCATAGGTCTCTCATCATTTTTTAAAATTAAAATCAATTGGAGAAGAGCTATTGTCATTGTGAATACAGTACTTAAAGTATTTATAAATTCTTTATCTTTTTATCTTCCTTACCGCACATCCTCGTAAGGGATGCATGGGTAGCTGGAGCCTATCACAGCTGACTCCGGGTGAAATGCAGACTGCACCCTAGACTGGTCGCCAGTCAGGCGTAGGGCACACGAAGAAACGGGCGACCATTTGCAAAGCTCAGAGGGCTCTATTGTTGCATAAGGGTGACAGCATTCGCCATAACGTCACCCGGAGCTCACAATTGTGGAAACCGAGGCTCCCGGCCGTCCAGTCCACTCAGAAAGCTCTATTTTTGGATAAGGGCAACGACTTCTGTCCTAAAGTTACCCAGGGGTCATGTTTCTGGGGGGAAAAAATCCACCCTCACCGAGGTTCCCAGCCGTCCAGTCCGCTCAGAGAGCTCTATTTTTGGATAAGGCGCGACAGCCTCCACCCAGTGTCCGCCATTTTTGTTCTTCAGAGATGAGTTTAGTGACCGTCCCCTGTCTTCTGCCATTTTTCTGAGTGGAAAGCGGACGGCAGGAAAGTGTCTTCCGCGTATGGGGTTTTAGTGTGAATTTTGATAATTTTATGTTTTTTTAATTTGGGTACTTAATATAAAATCCAGCGATAGAGTGAAGCTGCAAATGTAGAAACCGCGAACTTGTGAAGGATTACAGTGTATATAATAGGCGTGATCCTACTTTGCCGTTTTCGATTATCGCAGTGATGTATGGGCTACATTACGAATTTGGAGGGAAGACATTATGTGACTTTAAAAAGTTCAAAGACTATAGTTACTTATGTTATCATTGAAGATTCTGTATAGCTATTAATGTAAAAAAAGAAACTCCATTGTAAAATATTGTGAAAAGATAAAAATCAAACGATAGTGTTAAAAAAGTGGTTAGTTTTTGGCTACATTTACCAACCACAGTTTAGTGATGGGTTTTACATTTCCATTATCTAAGCAATACTTGACCTTTCGTATTACAAAATTCATCACAACATAAACGTTTATTGGAGCAACCTTGGTTAATTAGCAACAATGCCATAAAGCTGTTCCAGCAGGTTTCAGTGATGCATTTGTCTCATTTCCAAGTGCCACCCCAGTCATTGACCTGATGTTAACCTTCTCATCATAAAAACCCTCCCAATTGGTTTTCCACATAAAATATAGTACCTGTCCTGTTGAGCTAGCGAGGATTGCACACACACACACACACACACACACACACATATATATATATATATATATATATATATATATATATATATATATATATATATATATATATATATACAGTGGTACCTCGAGATACAAGCTTAATCCGTTCTCGTATGACGAGATTCTCGTAACTCGAGCGGACGTTTTCCATTGAAATGAATGGAAAACAAATTAATTCGTTCCAGCCCTCTGAAAAAACACCCAAAACAGGATATTGGATTGGAAAAATGTTTTACTTCTTCTAATTCGCCATCTATTAACAAAGTAACACATAACTAGTGGTTTAATAGTAATAAAATGTGTTTAATCTAACTAAAATTGGGCAGATTTCGCCGACGGGAGACAGAGACGTGGGGTGGTGGGGTTCTTTTTTTTCCACGACAACGCACTCGTAAACGGAACAAACAAAATTAAATTAACTTGGATTAATATATACAGACACTCAAACATACGTTTAATGTAACTTTACACAAAACTGAATTCTAATTTTGTTGTAATCTTTTGTTACCTTCGATTTCTGGGTTGGCGGTTTGCCACGCCTCCACCCTCACGCTCGCTATCGATGGACTGTTTGCTGTTGTATTGCCTTCAAAATATTCCCAAAATGATGCACACAAATGTCCTCACAATAGGATAACGCACGACCACTTGCCAACGAGAAATAGTCTTTAAGAACGATCGCGGGAGCTTCTTTCCTTAGAAAGAATAACAGGAAATGCAATAGCTGAGCTTACCCACATTGATTGTGGGTAATGAAGTTTTATTCTGAGAAAGGTTGCCATTGCCTCTGGGTGTTGTGTGCACGAGTATACTTCATTACCCAGAAAGCCCTCTTTTTGCCCGCGTATGCGCGCTGTGCGTTTCCTGGTCGATGCGTAGGAGAAACTCGTCTGAATTAATCCTTCAGTGCTCGTAGATATTGTTATATACGAATGATATGCAAAAAAAGACAGTGCCATGGCCACCTGGTTTGGTCGCATCACGAAATTTTGATTGCATGACGGGCGAATTATTCGATCGAAATTTCCGTCGTAAGACGAGAATATTGTACGACGAGTGGTCGTGTGACGAGGTACCACTGTATATATATATATATGTGTGTATATATATATATATATATATATATATATATATATATATATATATATATATATATATATATATAAAATCTCTAAAATGGTCGATGCGCTCAATCGGTCGGTGCCCTCGTGAATGACTGAGTTTCTCACCTTAGTATCTCTAAGGGAGAGTCCGGACGTCCTGCAACGGAAACTCATTTCAGCCGGGATCTTATTCTTTTGTTCACAATCCACAGCTCGTGACCATAGATGAGGGTAGGAATGTAGATCGACCGGTAAATAGAGAGTTTCGCGTTTAGAGTCAGGTCCTTCTTCAACACAACCGAACGATGCAGAGTCCGCATCACTGCAGACACCGCATTGATCTGCCTGTCGATCTCCCGCTCCATTTTTTCCTCACTTGTGAACAATACCTCAAGATATTTAAACTCCTCCACTTGAGGAAGGACCTCATCCTTGACCCGGAGAGGTCATGCCACCTTTTTCCGACTGCGACGTCTTCTTCCTCATGGGAAGGCATGTCAGTGGAGCTAAGGAAGTCTTCAAAGTATTTGGCCTACCGATTCACAAAATCATCAAGGTCAGCAGCGAACCATCTCCACTATACACTGTGTTTAGGTGTTGGTAGTCTTGGCTCTTCCCCTTTGTGACTTGTCCTCATAATTGCCCATTGTGTTCAACTGTTATTTCCCGTCCCTTGTGTCTCTCCTGCTCACTGCCTCTCGTGTCACCCAGGGGTGTCTGATTGTCAACCCATGTCTCTCTATTTAAACCTTGTGCTTTTGCCAGCCCTTTGTCGGATCGTCTGTCTAGTTCAGCTTTGTCCTGCTCTCGTCTGCCCTGCTCCGGTCTCGTTCTCCAAGTTCCTGTGTTCCTCTTGCAGACATGTATTTTTCCGGTTTCTTAAAGTTATTTTGGTACTTTTCCCTGGGTTTTGTCTAAGGTTTTATTTTTGGAGAACAAGTTTATATTTAATGAAGAACATGTTAGTCTCCATATTCCCTTATTTTGGTCAGACTTGGCACAACGAAAACTTAATGTAAAGGTAGTGAATGTTTTATTTGAGGATCGTAGGTTCAATCGACTGTATTCCAGTTTCCTCCCACATCTCAAAAAGATGCAAGGTAGGCTGGTTGAACACTTTAAATGGCCCCTGGGTATGAGTGTGATCGTGAGTGGTTGTCCGTCTCCTTGTACAATATAAGCTGGCCACCAATTCATCGTGTCCCCTGCCTGGTACCCGTAGTTGGCTTTGTTTTAATTTAATTTAACTGCAATCACATTTCATTGGCTGGCAAACATTTCTGGATATCCCCCACCTAAAGTTAACTAGCATAGGTTCCATCACCCCCCGCGACCCTTGTGAGCAAGTATAAGTGGTATGGTAAATGAAGAGAAATATGGAATATGCCTCGCTGCATACATGGAACCCCCTTCAGTGATATTCTCAAGTATTATATATATATATATATATATATATATATATATATATATATATATATATATATATATATATATATATATATATATATAAATATATATATATATCAGTGGTGGTCCGTGCATTTTCTCGTAGCGCCTTCAACGAATCAATCCGACCCTCAAAAACTATTTTATGGCTATAAAACCTTGACTTCAGCTACAGCTGCGACACATAAAAAATAATCAATAAATCAATGCACAAAAATGGGATAAAATCCACTTCCTAGCAGCATTTAATGATTAAATACAAATACTGGAGCTTTTCAGACATTACAACCGGGCCAGGGGGGTGATTTTCCCGGGAAATACGAGATACAGAGCCGCCTCTACCTACTGAGGAGTCTACGGTCCTTTGGAATGTGCAGGACATTGCTGAGGACTTTTTTACGACACTGTGGTGGCATCTACAGTGTTTTATGCAGTGGTCTGTTGGGGATGCGGGAGCACGGAGAGGGACAGGAACAGGCTGAATAAGCTGGTCAGGAGGGCCAGCTCTGTTCTGGGCTGTCCTTTGGACTCTGTGGAGGAAGTGGGAGAGCGGAAGATGCTGACCAGGATGATGTCCATCATGGACAGCACCTCGCACCCCCTGCATGAGTCTATGGAGTCCTTCCGAAGCTCTTTCAGCAATAGACTACTGCACCCTCATTGCAGGAAGGAGCGCTTCCGCAGATCCTTCCTCCCATCAGCTGTCAGGCTCTTTAACAAAACAAATGGCTGAGTGTTAAGACCTACCGTATGCATGCATGTACATTTATGCGTATGTATGTGTGTATATATATATGTATGTATGTGTATACATATATATATATATATATATATATATATATACAGACGCTCTCCTACTTACGAACGAGTTAGGTTCCGAGCGATTGTTCATAAGTTGAATTTGTTCGTAAGTTGCTCAGTGGTATATTTTGTATTATAATTTATATTTAAGGCCTATATAAGTACAGTGGTACCTCGAGATACGAGCTTAATCCGTTCCGGGACTGAGCTCGTATGACAAGTTACTCGTAACTCGAGGTAAAGTTTCCCATTGAAATGAATGGGAAACAAATTAATTCGTTCCAACTCTCTGAAAAAAACACCAAAAACAGGATATTGGATTGAAAAAAAATGTTTTATTTCTTATAATTCGCCATATATTGACAAAGTAATAAATAACGAGTGGTTTAATAGAAATAAAGTGTTTAATCTAACTAAAATTGGGCGGATTTCGCCGAGGGGAAAGGGGCTTCGGTTTTTTTTTTCTTCCACACAACGCACTCGTAAACAGAACAAACACTCCACCCTCACGTTCGCTATCGATGGGCTGTTTGCTGTCGTACTATTCCCTTCAAAATATTCCGAAAATGATGCACACAAATGTCCTCACAATCGGCGATCGCACCGCTGCTCATGGGAGCTTCGGGGCCGCTGGCTAGCGGCTCCCTTTTAGCTTGTAGCATCTGTGTTCGCATCCCCTCGAACGGCGCCTATGATAGAGTTGCTACCGGGGATGCTGTAGCGAGCCAGTGCCCCCGATGTTCTTATGAGCAGCCAACAAGCAGAGTCTTTTATCAGCGATCGCCCCGTTGCTTATGGGAGCTTCGGGGGCGCTGGCTAGCGGCTCCTTTTAGCTTGTAGCATCTGTGTTCGCATCCCCTCGAACGGCGCCTATGATAGAGTTGCTACCGGGGATGCTTTTGCGAGCACGAGTATACTTCATTACCCAGAAAGCCCTCTTTTCACCGCGCATGCGCGTTGTGCGTTTCCTGGTCTGAATAGCTCATCCGGTGCTCGTAAATATTGTTATACACGAAAGATATGCCAAAAAAAATGCCATGGCAACCTGGCTTGGTCGCATCACGAAACTTTGACCGCATCACGGGCGAATTATTCGATCGAAATTTCCCCCGTAAGACGAGCATTCCGTATGACGAACGGTCGTATGACGAGGTACCACTGTATATTGAAGGTTTATATAAGTGCATTTGTATGTTTAAGGCTTGTATAAGTAACACGCATTGGTTTGTACTGAAAAAACATTTAATAAAATGGAGAGAATACATACAGTACTGTATACATACATTAGAGAGAGAGAGAGAGAGAGAGAGAGAGAGAGAGAGAGATTTACTAGAAACTGACCGAAAGAAGCTATCTAATGACGATTGCAGTTTTCTTTTTTTCATCATAAATGATGCGGTAGCACTGTATGGCATCATTCAATTGATTTGCAAACATTGTGCAACGTTCAATATTTGGGTCCTGCTGCTCGATCTTTATGTTTATAAATGGTACTGACGGTCGAACAATTCAAGTTGTATTCCTGTGCAACGCGCATCAAGCTTCGTTATTATTGCCACTCATTTCAAATGAAATGGCTTGCCTCTTCCTTGCATCTCCCTCAATAGAAGCCTTTCGATTTTCACCAACCATATTGAATAATGGATGCCCGAGATATTTAATGATACAAATGAAAAAGGTTCTTTGCGCACTGGAGATACGTTCACGCACTCCCGCATTGCAACGAAGTGGGCAGAAGAAGGTAGATGCTGGGTGAGCTGAGCTCTCACAGCGCCAGGCGTCGGTATTAGCGGCGGAAAGAAGTACTACTCGGAAAAAGGCATGCAATACAAAATCGAACTGACGAACATTTTTCGACATAAACGCAATTTGCAGACATGTTCGTATGTACCGTTGTTCGTAACTCGTATGTTCGTAAGTAGGAGAGCGTCTGTAAATATATTTATTAATATATATATATATATATATATATATATATATATATATATATATATATATATATATATGTATATATGTATGTATGTCAGTGGCGGGCCGTCAGGGCCTTCAAGGCCTTCTCTGCTGGCCTAAGAAATATATGAATCATATTATATTTTGTCCATCAATACTTATTATTCCAAATGGTCTGTTAGCTTCCTTTCATTGCTTTTCCCCCTGGTTGCACTGCTTCCAGATGTGTGTTTTCATATTGAAGCATTTAACCAATCACATTTCAGCCATTATTTGTTGCCAGATCAGATCTGCCTCAAAGCCTTCACAATCAGTTCTTGCGGGCTCTGCTGCATTAAACTAGACTGTTGCTTTTAACCAATCAGATTTCGAGTTGGCAACCCCACAATGATTTTTCATAGGCGTTAGCATTTTGCTGGCTGGGATATGTCATTGCTTTCACAAACTATGATTGGCTAGTAGGCGGGCCAAAGCAGCACCCGAGGCAGCCGAGATCGCAAACTCCACCCACTATGGCCGACAGAAGCAGAAGCAAAAACAAATTGATTCTGTTTGCTCACAAAGCTAGTTTACAGACGGACTTTTATAGAAAAAAAAATTAACATCATTAAGAAAGGGCGGTCAACTCCGAAGCTAGCAAGCCTATTACAGCCGGGAAAATGGTGTGTGGGACACTTTCAGCGCGCTAACTTAGCTCCACAAGCAAATAGTATATTGTTGTGTTGATTTAATGCTATTTCCAAAACGGACTATGCCGGAAATATGACAGGACAGGCTCTACTTTCATCATTAGCTTCGATGGCGATAGGAAAGAAGGAAGAAAGAAAGGAGGATGGATATTGTGTAAAAAGGATTTTTGGTGAGTAAAATTACAAATATGGCTATATTCCTAAATAATATTTCAATTGTGGGCCAAGTTCTGATATCTGAAAAGCTCCAGTGTTTGTATTTAAGCTCCAGTGTTTGTATTTAATTACTAAATGCCGCTAGGAAGTGGATTTTACCCCATTTTAGTGCAATTTTTGCCGTTTTGCCATTGGCGTCCATTGCTGTCTTTTCCCGTGAAAAATCACCCCCCTGGCCTGGTTGTAATGTCTCAAAAGCTCCAGTATTTGTATTCAATCAAGAAATGATGCTAGGAAGTGGATTTTACCTAATTTTAGTGCATTTTTTGTCATTTCACGTATGGACGTATCGACGTTCATCGCTGTCTTTTTACCGGGCCCGGTTCTGATGTCTAAAAAGCTCCAGTATTTGTATTTAATCAATAAATGCTGTTTTCGGCTGGATTTTACCCCATTTTCGGGCAATGTTTGCCGGTACGCCATTGACGTTCATCGCTGTCTTTTCCCGGGAAAATCACCCCCTGGCCTGGTTTTAATGTCTGAAAAGCTCCAGTATTTGTATTTAATCATGAAATGCTGCTAGGAAGTGGATTTTACCCCATTTTTGTGCATTAATTTATTGATTATTTTTTATGTGTCGCAGCTGTAGCTGCAGTAGAGGTTTTATAGCCATAAAATAGTTTTTGAGGGTTGGATTGATACATTGAAGGCGCTACCAGAAAATGCGCCGCCCGCCACTGATGTATGTATATATGTATGTATTTGTATATATATATATATATATATATATATATATATATATATATATATATACACATATATATGTATATGTATATATATATATATATATATATATATTTCAGCAACACGCTTATTTATTTATATATTTATTCATGTATTTATTTATTTATTAACTTACTTATTACCTATCTATTTATGTCTAAAATGCCTTTCCTATTCCTGCATCCTCACCCTCTTGCTACTGTGACAACGAAATTTCCCGAATACGGGAAGAATAAAGTTATCCAATCCAATGCAAAACACAGCGATATGGCGTATCGGCAAACAATGCCCGGAAATGGGGTAAAATCCAGCCAAAAACAGCAATTATTGATTAAATACAAATACTGGAGATTTTTAGACTTCAGAACCGGGCCCGGAGTATCATTTCCCTGAGAAAAAGACAGCGATGAACGTCAATACGTCCATATAAGTCCATTCGCGAAACGGCAAAAATTGCACTAAAATGGGGTAAAATCCACTTCCTAGCAGCATTTATTGATTAAATACAAATACTGGAGCTTTTCAGACATTACAACCGGGCCAGGAGGGTGATTTCCCCGGGAAAACACAGCGATGGACGTCAATGGCGAAACGGCAAAAATTGCACTAAAATGGGGGTAAAATCCACTTCCTAGCAGCATTTAGTGATTAAATATAAACACTGGAGCTTAAATACAAACACTGGAGCTTTTCAGATAACAGAACCGGGCCCACAATTGAAATATTATTTAGGAATATAGCCATATTTTGCTCACCAAAAATCCTTTTTAACTGTACACAATATCCATCCTCCTTTCTTCCTTCTTTTCCATCGCCATCGAAGCTAATCCTGAAAGTTGAGCCTGTTTGTTGTATTTCTGGCAAAGTCCGTCTTGAAAATGGCTTTAAATCAACTCAACAATATATTTGCTTGTGCAGCTTGCTCCAGATATCGAGAGCAAGAGTTCTAGGTGACATCCTCTGGGCCAGATTTTAAGTCTTCCAAGAATTTCTGGCAGTCGAGGAGATAAAAAGAGTTTCTTGCTTTGAGTCAGGATTCAGTTCCACTCTGCCTGTGCACACATTTTCAGCAATTTTTAAAACATTTTATATATTTAGAAACAAATAATAACATTATTTTTAAGAATTATTTGCTGCTTTTTAAAGTTTTAGCGATGTAATACAATAATGTTACAAAAGTAGGTTATTTTAGCTGTAAAAAAAAGTTTCTTCTATTTTACAGTGTTTACTCAACTGCATGTCTCTATCTGTAACCATCACTGTTGTATAATAGGGTGGAGGAAGGAGCATTACATAATCCTAACCTTATGCAAAGTAGGCATTTGTGTGTGCTCGCACGTGCGTGGGTGTTGGTCCATTTTCATCCGTGTGTGTTGGAGGTCTAGCCCGGCGGGTGAGTGGTTATCGCATCGGCCTCATAGCTCTAGGGTCCTGGGTTCAAATCCAGGTCGGTCCCCGTGTGGAGTTTGCATGTTCTCCCCGAGTTCTCCTGCGTGGGTTTCCTCCAGCTACTCCGGTTTCCTCCCACATTCCAAAAACATGCATGGTAAGCAGGTTGGACACTCTAAGTTGCCCCTAGGTATGAGTTTGAGTTTGAATGGTTGTCCATCTCCTCGTGTCATGCGATCGGCTGGCCGCCAATTCAGGGTGTCCCCCCGCCTTTGGACGGAAGTTAGCTGGGATAGGCTCCAGCAACCTCCGCGACCCTAATGAGGATATAGTGGTTCAGAAAATGAATGAATGAATGTGTTGGAGGAGGTCATTGTAAAACTGCCGTTGTGGTATTTCAATTAACACATTTCTTTTCCCAGCATGAGAGATTAAAAAGAAACTTTTCCAGGTCATCTCCCTCAGAAGAGATGCTATTTTGTTTGCCTGAATGTCCACTAAATTTGGTAGCTAGATTGCTAAAAAGGGCAGCAATCTCACACCTCATTGCTGATTCTCCGTTGTCAGGTTGGGGTCTATGGGATTTTATATTGCCATTATCTTTTATCATTTATTTATTTAATAAATATTCGTCAGTACCTTTTCTGAAATAAGCATTGTCTAAATGTTCAATATTGTGCTGGAAATTATATTTAAAAATTACTAAATAGATTAAAATAAACTGTCATTGTGTCTGGAAGGTTTAGAGATTAAGAAGAACGCGGGTGCAGATGTTTGAAGCCACATCAAAAACACATACAATAAGTACAAGGATGGATTACCTGACAGGTCCTATCCATGTAAGGCCCAAAACTGTGATGAATTTACAGGCTAATCATTTTATTCCCAGTTATTATGTACATTCACTTTTAATGGCTTAAATACACCCAGAAATTTCTTCACTTCACTTATGTACCTTTTTCCTGTCTGAAACAGACCCCCCCCCCCCCTTACACACACGTGCACTATTTAAAAAAAATCAATCCCCACCAATAAATAATCATACTGTCGCTATGTCCGTGTGTGCTAGGTGAATCAGGAGAACGTGGTGAAGGTGGGCCACAGACAAGTGGTCAACATGATCCGCCAGGGTGGGAATCACCTCCTGATTAAGGTGGTGACAGTAAGCCGACATCAGGACCCCGAGGA
Source organism: Stigmatopora argus (assembly GCF_051989625.1). Classification (NCBI taxonomy): domain Eukaryota; kingdom Metazoa; phylum Chordata; class Actinopteri; order Syngnathiformes; family Syngnathidae; genus Stigmatopora; species Stigmatopora argus. The sequence continues at coordinate 21,779,898 of NC_135388.1, read as the reverse complement.
CACATCACGTAAAAAAGGTAGAATCATATGAAATATTCCCTTTGGCAAGAAATCCTCATTAAGCCTTTTAAACTTGTTTTTTAACTGTCAAACATATAATGTTAATGGTATAGATATGCGAGACACTAAAAAAATATATAATACCTAATGATGCATATTATTAGGAAATAGTCAGATTCCAGATCAAAGCAAACTAAATGATTTATTTTCTTTTAAACATAGATGCCTGCTATCGCTAATATGCATCATCCATACAATTATACAGTATGTAATGTATTTTTTCTTTCGTATTACTTTTTATTAATTATTATTCTATTCTTTATTTTAATTAACTATCTCAGCAAAATCTAGAAACTACTTTACGCCAAAAACGTAAATGATTTTTAAATCCTATTTATTTAGACGTCAAGGGGCTAACAGTCTGTCATCTATCGTTGACCAGCCATCTTTTGAAAAATTGGTTGTACTCATATGACCTCTTTGTTAAACACTAAATTAGTTATGCAATTTTTTCAGGCCTTCTCCTTACCACTGCTAATAGGTTGTATTCAGCTCCATATGTTTTTTTGTCTACAAGTGTGTTCATGCATTCATTTTCTGAACCGCTTATCCTCACAAGGGTATTGGGGGGTGCTGGAGCCTATCCCAGCGAACTACGGGCACCAGGCAGGGACAACCTAAATCGGTGGCCAGCCAATCGCGAGGCACAAGGAGACGAAGGACAACCATTCACACTCACACTCATACCTAGGGGCAATTTAGAGTGTTCACCCAGCCTACCCTGCATGTTCTTGGTGTTTAAGATAAATCAAGAACGAATAATGTTTTTTTATTATTAACTCAAACTTGTAGAGTCAGTGATATGATGAGAAGAAAAAGGGTTCCGAACACAATGTACACTGGACTTGTATCAAGTTCTCAGTCGATGCCATTATTCTACATTAGTACATTCGCCTATCCCACCTGCTAATCACCTGTACTAGCAGAGCACACAAGAACATCAGCCTACTTTAATGGGCCGCAGTGGGCGCAGTTTTTCGTTCCAACTAATGCAGCGTGGACAGTTTAGCCAATGAGGTTTCTGCTGAAACAGAAACCACCTGATCACAATCAACTCATCTCACCTCATTTTCTGAACCGCTTTATCCTCATTACGGTCACAGGGGGTGCTCACACTTAAACCTAGGGGCAATTTAGAATGTCCAATCAGCCTACCTAATGCATGTTTTTGGAATGTGGGAGGAAACCGGAGTACCCGGAGAAAACCCACGCAGGCCCGGGGAGAACATGCAAACTCCACACAGGTGGACCAACCTGGACTTGAACCTAGGACCCCAGAGCTGCGAGGCCGACGCGCTAACGACTTGCTCCACCGGGCCTATAATCAACTGATTGTACTATTAAGAGAGGAGAATGGTTAATTTGTATCCTTTTCATCGGTTCGGCCAAAAAAACCGCACTCACAGTGGCCCTTGAGGTTTAGACACCTATTTTTAAGTATAGGTCCATTCTCTACAACAACGAAAAATGGTGTCAGAAGAGCACTATCGACAACACTTTAAATAAATAATAATTTTTGTATAAAAAGTCCTGTTATACTAGCATCAATACATCATCTTTTTCCTCCTTTTTCTGCTTTTTCTTTGGCAAGGGGGATCTTGGTAGGCACTCAGGTGCTGCTTCTTTTAGAACACCGTTCATAACTGGTGGGCATCTTGGGTGGGGCATTCGGTTAAATACTAAATATTGAAGAGTACAGCACAAATTTACCAAAATACTGTGTGTTTCTTCTGTGTCTTTAGTAAATGTGCTTTCCATCCTTATAAAATATTTGTAAGGCTGTTTCTAGAGTATTTTATTCTTTGTTATTAATGTCCATTTTACAACCTCACAATCTGCTATTATTTAATTAATTTTCTTAAGTGCACAACAGGCATTTGTAGGGAATCTTTTGCAGGTCTTCGTCTTTTGCCTACACTTGATCAGGTTTAAATAAACACAATCAGTTCTGCGACTGAAACGCTATCTTTGACTTTAAAACTACTAAGTTTAATTATCCAAAATCACATGGCATATTCTAGGCTCCCCTATCTTCATTTCTTTACTTGGAACTAGCATATGTTTGTATTACCCTCAGCTCCTCCACCACCAAAGAGAGCCCCAACTACTGCCCTGTCCATGCGCTCCAAGTCAATGACTTCTGAATTAGAAGAACTCGGTAAGAACATGCTATGTATACACTACTATTCAAAAGTTTGGGGTCAAACACCCAGATAATTTTGTGCTTTCAATTAAAAGTCAGACTTTTATTGAAATTAAATGAGTTGCAAAATGAATTGAAAATATTCTCAAGATATTTACAAGGTTAAAATATAGATTTTTATTTGAAATAATCATTTTTTTCCTTTAAATTTTGTTTCTGGCAATGATGATCCATTTTCAGCAGGTACAGCATTGCAGAGCTTTAGCATTCCAGCTGTCAACTTGTTGAGATAATCTAGGAATATGTCACCCCACACTTTGAGAAGCACCTTCTGTAAATTGGATTGACTTGATGGGCACTTCTTGCTTAACATACAGTCAAACAAGTCCCATAGCACCTCAAAGGGGTTGAGATCTGGTGATTACTATTTCAAATAGAAAACATTATTTCTAACCTTGTCAATGGCTTGACTAGATTTTCTATTAATTTTGTAATTAGTTTCATAAATACAAATTTGACTTTTTATGGTAAACACTAAATTGTATGACTTCAGTTGGTTTGTTGTTGGAATGCCAGTGTGTAATATCTCTTTTTTCTTGTTGGTTTGTCTTATTGTAATTGATCGAATAACTAGTGGAGAAAGGTAAGGATTTATATTAGACCACCACTTTTTTACCCTGTTTGTTTCTCTGCCAGCCTGAAACAATGACTTTAGGTGCTACATATTTGATTTTATTTACATTTCCACCAACTGTATGTTATTTTGGTTTGCTTCTCCTTCCTCATTTACACTCCACTTGCTCCTCTTGCTATAATGCATGAAAGCTCCTCTAGAGTAGTATATCAATAGGGTACAATTAAATCAAGTCATTCAAATGATATTAATATCTTTATTCATCTGTGTATGTCTTTATATTTGTGTTGATGAGCCTCACCTCAGAGTATTGATACTTTTGCATTAAAATACTGAGCTTGCCATGATGCCATGACAAAGTTAGGAAGGAGGGAATGAACACAATAAGAAATTGAAAAGTAAATCAGAAAATTGAATGTAACAAAAGAAGGAGGGAGAAGAAAGTAAGGTGGAGTAAATACACCATCGGTTTACAGGGTTCTTTTTTCATTCATTCATTCATTCATCTTCCATATCGCGCATCCTCAAAAGGGTTGCGGGGGTTGCTGGAGCCTAACACAGCTGACTTTGGGCGAAAGGAATACTACACCATAGATTGGTCGCCAGTCAGCCGTAGGGCACACAGAGCGACAAACGACCATCCGCAGTCACAACCATACTGCCACCAGCGGGAATCGAAACCACATCTGCCCGCACGGAAGTCAGGCGAGTTCCACCGGGTCATACGAAGTTGCATTTTTGGAAGGGCAATTTTTAATTTAATCAGACAAACAAGAATAATCATGCATTAAATTATCAATAGTAAAATAGAGAACCACAGGCTAAATAGGCATCTGTTAACATGACAGTTTTTCAGTTAAATATAGGCTAAAGGACAACAGTACAGGCAGTCGGTGGTCAGGGAGAGGAAAAAAAACCTAAGTCGCACTTAGTCCCTGGCCCAGTAGTATGGTAGTAATAATGAGGGTGATCCTACTTTGTCGTTTTTTGATTATCGCGGCCATGTCTAGTCTACATTGTCCGCAATATTTGAGGTATTACTGTATAAAATAGATTAAACACATTTAAAATACATTAAAAATAAAATTTTGATAGGCTTCTAACATAAAAAAAAACATTTCCAGACCCACTATTGAATTGAATTGAATTGGATGCTTTTATTGTCATTATATTAGTATAATGAGATTTAAAGCTACACCATGAAGTGCACAAATACAACAACAAACAAACAGACAAATAAATAATCAATACCTGAGTGATAAATGATTAACAAACCATGGGGGCACCTCTAATGTTACGATCTGTTCCGGGATGCTGTGTTCACCTTAATTCGTTGCTGGTAACCGATGTTTAATAAGTCTAAATGGTTATAGCTGAATTTAATGTCCGGTTTTGGCGAACAACTTGCAACAAGACACACAAAACAGATAAAAAGGGTGTACAGGTAGAGAAAGCCTTTGACCGCTGTATTTACTGCTCCATCTTGAAAAAATAAATACTTGAAATAAACCACAACTTTTTGTCAGTTTCAACATTAATTCAATTGAATACAGGTTGAAAATTCGTTTATTTCCCGTACCGCTTGTCCTCAAAAATGTTGCCGTGGTGCTGAAGACTATCCCAGCCAACTGTGGTCAGTAGGCGGGGTACACCCTAAGTTGGTTGCAAGCCAATCACAGGACAGAATGAGACAAACAACTGTTGACGCTCAAACTCATATCTTGGGACAATTTAGAGTTCAACCAGACTACCCTTCATGTTTTTGGAATGTTGAAGGAAACTCATTGGAGTACTCGAAGAAAACCCACAGAGGTACTCTCTGGAAGGTGGAACCCATCGGGGTTCAACCCCTCAATCTCAGAACTGTGAGGCAGATGTACTAACCACTCTTTCACCATTCCCGCTTGTTTAAAATTGATTCGTAAATAATTGTTTTTATTTCTTATGTTTAATTTTACCCATAAACTCCCAGTTAAATTAGAATTGGGGTTTGGGTGTTCAAACCGGTTCTCAACAGCCGCAATGCATGCAGGTATTCATTACCAACTGATGAAGAGGAAACATTTCCACCAATCTAGTGTTTTAAAAGTGTAATCAGTTGCTTGCAGTCATGTGCTGCTTGCTTCAGTAGAAACCTCATTGGTTAAACTGTCCGTGCTGTAGCATTTGGAACAAAAAAACACTACCCACTGTGGCCCTTTGTGGAATAGTTCAGACATCCCTGGCTAATATATTTAATCGGATTGATATAGAAATGTACCATATTTTCTCGCATGTATGTCGTATTATTAACATAAAAAAAGATGACTGAATCAAGGCTACGGAGTATATATGCGCACAAAATAGACTTGACATGCACGAAACTGCAAGGTGACAAAGACGAAACACCATAACGCAAGACAGTGCGGCCGATACGATCATTTATTTCAAAATAGAGAAAAGATAAACAGATAAAACGCTAAATAAAATGTATTTTGACATCTATGAATGAAATTCAAGAAAGAAAAAAAAGTATCTTGCCTAAAACGTGAAAAAACTCACAAAAAACTACATGTGCCTGCCATTGCTCACTCAGGGCCCTGCCATCATAGATTTTATCGGAGACCTGGACAGACTTCCTGGTTGTACTGCTCGCGTGACTTCCTTTTTGAATTCGTCCACGTGCAGGCAACACCCTTTCGGAATGTGCAATCCAGCTGTCGATCCTTTCGATTCATACAGTATCTCAGAAATACAATGTGCGATGATTTTTCTTAAGGTTTTCCCTTCAAATTATAATACATTTGTACTCCCTATTAAAACCATGAATATGGAGGTGAATATTGGGAATCAGGGGGCGTCTTTTACGAGAGAAATCGTAAAATTCAACGATTTTAAGGCAATTTTAAGGGTACGGCTTAAAGGCGGAGGCGGTCTATATGCGAGAAAATACGGTACTAGTACTTTATAAAAGTGTGGCTCCAATGCTGAGAAGCAAATTTACAAATTGAAAATATGTGTTACCCTAAAGAAATGGTCAATGTTGTTATAGTAAGACTCAACAATGTTTTCTGTCATCCCTAAGCCACTCTAAGGAAAAAGAAAGGTGGTAAGTTATTGTTGCCATGTCAAAATTATGAGATGTTTTTTTTTTTTTGCTATTATCTATTAGGATTTTTTTTTGTTATTGTCAGTGACTTTGACTTTAATCTAAAGAAATAATGGTCCTCCTATACCATAATTTTTTTTTATTTACTCTGGTTTGTGACACTGCAATTGTCTCTCCCAACCACTGCATGATTTAATGTGGTAGTAACTCAAAAACTGTTCCTGTTCATCTGCCCACTTATTGGGGAATGTATTGTTTGTCATCCATTGGGACTGCTTTATTTTAAGAAGACAATTGCACTCTTTAATATTTTTAACTGGTAGCGCACCATTTTTTTTCTTTACTTTTATTATGCCCAACTAACCACATTCTTCTTTGTAGTACTGACAAGAGAACGCTATGCAAAACAGGGCATGCGAAGCAGTATGAAGTGTGTCTGTGAATGTGTTTATGTCACCAAAACACATTCCTCCCTAAAGCCAATGTTTGTTAATTACGTCTGAAAAAAATAAAAAAATCTGCTGTCATTTCCTTTTGTCATGTCTGCTTTTCTTCATTCATCCTGTGTCACTGCAAGCGTGTGTGTTTGTGAGTGGATACAGCAGATTTGGGCGTGTTTCCATGAGAAAACAGTTTATTCCAACAAATGTTTCAGTCAGAGGTTTTTTTTTATATGACATTGCTGCAATTCAATTGTGAGACAACTTCTCCAAAAACTAAATGCTTTACTGTGTCTGGGGAGACAGGTGTCTGTGGGTGTCTCTGTGACTGTGTGACTGTACTGACGGCACAGTAGTAAAGGAGTTAAGGTCATTGATGTTCCTTTCCTCCCCTCTCCTCTGTGTGTAGATGCGCAGAAGAAGAGGATTGTTTTCCAAGTCACTCTAAGTAACCACACCGCGTGATGCATGGAAGCTTTTTGACATTATAGAGACAGTCAGGGAGGTGATACAGACAGAGGCTAGATCCGGGCTAGCATGTAGCTTCTATGATCCTTACGGTTGGCGCTATCCAATGGCATCATCACAGAGGGGCGTTCCATTCAGACAAGTGTGTTATTGACAACTTTACCACATAACAAAATGGACCGAAAAAGAGAGGGTTCAAAAAGAAAGCTACCCAGCATACTTGAGGGACAAACAATTCATTTCTCATTTGATATTGTTTTAGGAACAACCCTAATACTTGGATGATGCTATTAACTCGGCTGCTTGGAAAGAGTTTGCACGGCTTCCAAGGCTTGAAACACTCAAGATATTCCATGTACGGTTGCGCCCTCTGTACCGTTTTCTGTTGCAGTTTCGATTGCAATTGAGTATGGAAGGAAGGATCTTGTAAATGATTAGATTGCATTTGGCTCATGAGATCCTTATTGAAGCTTTGCAAACAGAAAAAACTCAGTAATTTACCTTTTTGATTCATAAAATTATGAATCGCTTTGCCTTTTCCAGACAAAGTTGACGAGATGACGCATGCCCAGAAGACAGCGCCAGTTGATATGAAGATTGCAACAATTAAACCACGCCCATCGAGTCGCTGCTTGATAACACCCACTGAACTAAATGTAAGATAAGCAGGAGTGGAACAAGTTCATTCATTCATTCAGTTTCTGAACTGTTTATCCTCATAAGGGTCATTGGGGGTGCTGGAGCCTATAACAGCTCACTTCGGGCCAGAGACGCCGGACACCCTGAATTGGTGGCCAGCCGATCATTCTAACTCACACTCACACCTAGGGACCATTTAGAGAGTGTCCAACCCGCCTACCATGCATGTTTTTCAATGTGGGAGGAAACCGGAGTACCTGGGGAAAAAACACACAAGCCTGGGGAGAACATGCAAACTCCACACAGGTGAACGTGACCTGGACTTGAACCCAGGACCCCAGAGCTGTGAGGCCGACGCACTAACCACTCGCGCTAACCACTCGTCCCACCGGGCCGCGAGATGGACTTGCCATCAACAATAAATAGACAAAGACTACCACAAGATGATGAACAATGGCTCACAAAGACAGTTGGAAATCTTACTAATTAGGCAAGACAGGAACTAAAACAAAAAGAAACATATAGAGGGGAACAAACAATACTAAATCCCAAAGCAAAACAGATCATGATCGCTACATAATAGTCCCAGCAAGAATGCTAAAGCCACAATGCAACTGGCTATACGTATGACTATCGTTACATATAACATTCATGTGCAATGTTGTGTCCATTATTTTTATCTAATTTTGGTATTTTTACCCTAAGCTTTATTATTGTGTTCATGATCAAAATTGACCAGTTTGTGTATGAAAAATCAATGATATTTTTTATACCCATATTTGAAAATTAGTTATTCTTTACTCTTGACTCAAAAATAAAGGCAAAGATTTATTATTTTCAGGATGAGTTAAATCACAGATCAAATTGAGCCACAAGCAAACATGTGGCCAGAATTTTACTACAAAATATTTAAATGTTTACTTTTGGCTTGAACTGAACAAAACAAAGTTCATTTTTTCATTTTTATTCTAAGGATAAAGATTGTAGAGCTTTGAAAATGGTTTTCTTTGCATCATTAACAATTTTGACTTTCACAGTCAATGTACCATGACCGCCAAGGAGTAGCAGTGGTTCCACCCACTGTTCCAGGAGCCCTCCTTGGTTTACCAGAAAAGGGCATGCTAAGGAAGCAAAAATCCATAGGTATGATTACAGTTGAGTGCATACAGTATACTGAATATGCAAGTATGGTGGCAGCTACCTGTAAATATGCATTTTATGTGTGTTTTTAATTCACTCTAATCTTATATCAATGCTGAGAGGAATTGTTCTGTGTGCTAGCAGATTTACCATTTCCATTCTTAATGACGGAGGTTGAAGAATAATTATCAGTGTTTACATTGAGTTGCATTGCAGCAAAATGTTATTAGTAAACCTTTATACAGCAACAAGGAGACAGACAACCATGCACACTCACACCCATACCTAGGGGCAATTTAGAGTGTCCAATCAGCCTACCATGCATGTCTTTGGAATGTGGGAGGAACCGGAGTACCCGGAGAAAACCCACGCAGAACATGCAAACTCCACACAGTTGGACCGACCTGGATTTGAACCCACGTCCCCCACTGTGAGGCCGATGCGTTATTCACTGAGCCGCTGGGCCGCGTGGTGACTTTGTCACATCACGGAATACAATTGTCTTTCAATGACACCAAGTTTTGCTATTTCAAAATTAAGTAAAATATTCATTTACTTGAGAATCACACCTGAAGGGGGTGCCACGTTTGCAGCAAGGCACATTCCAGTGAGTCTCATCTCATCTCATTTTCTGAACCGCTTTATCCTCATTAGGGTCGTGGGGGTGCTGGAGCGAATCCCAGCTTTCTACGGGCCAGAGGCGGGGGACACCCTGAATTGGTGGCCAGCCGATCGCATGGCACAAGGAGACGGACAACCATGCACACTCACACCCATACCTAGGGGTAGTTTAGAGTGTCCAATCAGCCTACCATGCATGTTTTTGGAATGTGGGAGGAACCGGAGTACCCGGAGCAAACCCACGCAGGACGAGAGAACATGCAAACTCCACACAGATGGACATAACCTGGATTGGAACCCAGGACTATTCCAGTGAGTAAATTGTATATTTCTCTTCATTTTCCATACCACTTATACTCACTCACAAGGGCCGTGGGGGTTGCTGGAGCCTATGCTAGTTAACTTTAGGTGGGGGATATCCTGAATGGTTGCCAGCCAATCAAATGTCATTGCAGTCAAATAAAAAATAAAAAAGCCAACTCTGGGCACCAGGCAGGGGACACGATGAATTGGTGGCCAGTCTATATTGTACAAGGAGACGGACAACCACTGACATTCACACTCAAACCCAGGGGCAATTTAGACTGTTCAACCAGCCTACCCTGCATGTTTTTGAGGTGTGGGAGGAAACTGGAATACAGTCGATCGAACCTACAATCTTAGATCTGTGAGGCCGACGCACCTCCTCAAATAAAACATTCATTACCTTTATGTTAAGTTTTTGGTGTGCCGAGTCTGACCAAAATGCAGGGAAGCAGGGAAAGATAAGGGAATAGGGAGACTAACATGTTCTTTATTAAACATAAACTTGTACTCCAAAAATAAAACCTCAGAAACAAAACCCAGGGAAAAGTACCAAATTAACAACTTTAAGAAACCGTAAAAATACGTGTCGGCAAGAGGAACTTGGGACTTGGAGGACGAGACCGGATTAGGGCAGACGAGAGCAGGACAAAGCTGAACTAGCCAGACGATCCGACAAAGGGCTGGCAAAAGCACAAGGTTTAAATAGAGAGACATGGGTTGACAATCAGAATCACCTGGGTGACACGGGAGGCAGTGTGCAGGAGAGACACAAGGGACGGGAAACAACAGGTGAACACAATGGACAATTTCAGGGACAATTCACAAAGGAGTAGATCCAAGACTAGCAAAAACCAAACTAAAGCCCCAGAAACCTACTTACCTAACAGATGCCAAGACGATCACATGCCAACTCAAGTGTAGAGGTCATTTTGCACCCGCCCGGAGATTGGGGAGACAATAAACGTGTGTAGGAGATGGAGGTCACCGCAAAATACTGATAAAGGCAGGAAAGCACAGCAAATGCAAAGCTATAAATAAAAAGGCAATCCCAGAACCTGCCGGTAATCACCGGCGGTAAGGGGTGCTGTCAGGCTGAAGGAGTTCTATCGGCCTTTTCAGCCCACAAGACTCAGAAGGCAGCTGATGCATACTGCCTGGCCAAGCGGCATGTGGCTCTGGTGGTCTCTGAAGCAAAAACCTTGCCATGAGAATAGTTTGTTGAGACCATGGAGATCAACTTCCTCTGAGTGGCTTCAAGGAAATGTTGGTCCACCATCCGACGTCTGAGTAGGGAAAAGCGGTGGGTCATCAACACAGTGTATAGTGGAGATGGTCCGCTGCTGACCTTGCTTCTGGATGTTGTGAATCAGTCGGCCAAATACTTTGAAGAGTTCCTTAGCTCCACTAACATGCCTTCCCATGAGGAAGAAGAGCCTAGGGAGTCAGAGATGATCTCCAGGGGTTGAAGTCTCTAAGGTGGATAAAAATTCCTAGGTAGCAAGGCCTCAGGGTTGGATGAGAGCCATCCAGAGTTTCTAAAGGCTCTGGATGGTGTGGGGTCTTGGTTGACACACCTCTGCAACATTACGTGGACATCGGGGACAGTGCCTCTGGATTGGCAGACAGCGGTGGTGGTTCCTCTTTTTAAAAAGTGAAACCGGATGGTGTGTTCCAATTATAAGGGAATCACACTCCTCGTGGGAGTTCGCCCAACCAGTCTACATTTGCTTTGTGGACTTGGAGAAGGCCTTCAACAAGTCTAGTTCCGTGTACCCATCAGTAAGTCAGATCCATTTCCAGTGGGAGTGGAACTCCACCAGGGCTGCCCTATGTCACCAATTGTGTTCATAACTTTTATGAACAGAATAATTAGACGCTGTCGTGACGTTAAGGGATTCCCGTTTGATGGCCTCAGAACTGCATCCCTGGTTTTTACAGATAGTCTGGTTCTGTTGGCTCCATCAGGTTGTGATCACTTGAACGATTCACAACCCAGTCTGAAGTCGGGATGAGAATCAGCACCTACAAATCTGAGACCATGGTCGCAGTCGGAAAAAGGTGGCATGACCTCTCCGGGTCAAGGATGAGGTCCTTCCTCAAGTGGAGGAGTTTAAATATCTTGAGGTCTTGTTCACAAGTGAGGAAAAAATGGAGCCGGAGATTGACAGGCATATCAATGCAGTGTCTACATTGATGCGGAATTTTCTTGATGAATTTCCTTTGTCTTCTTTTAAATAAAATACTAGTATAAAATACAATACTAGTATTGTATATACAAATACTAGTATTTGTATTTAATCATTAAACGCTGTTTTAAGATGGATTTTGAAAAATTTCTGGTGCTGCAGAAATTCAGCGGGGCGTCGTCCAACCCAGTCCGCTCACGGCGCACTATTCTCGGATAGGCTCGGGGGGAACCCCCGCCGATTTTTAAAGTGCTCAAACTCGGGAAATATATGGAGCTCGATAATGAAACTCAGCATGTGTCATTAAAATCCGCCCACGAAGCACTGTTCCCGGGGAGAAACCCCTCCGATGACCGTAGGGATATGATTTACCTACTCGGCGGGCTGGATTAAAAATCCTAACGGGCCGTATATGGCCCGCGGGCCGAGGTTGCAAAACTTGTACACACACGATCCGGGGGCGGGGCGAGCGCGCGAATCCCGTTTCAGCGAAACCTCCGTTCGGCCGAACCGCCATTCGGTGGAACGTCCATTCGGCGACCTGTCCGTCTGTCAAACGTCCGTCGGCGAAACGTCTTTAGGCGAATCATCCCAGTACCATTAAACATCAACAACTCATTTGAAATAAATCCTGAATAAAAGTACCTTTCATATGAGCCCAAGTGATTAATATGAGAATATTTTATTGTGCAATCAACTGTTGGCAAAGAGGCTTATGGAATTAATTTCTATTAAAAATATATTTGTAATCCTACATCTTAATTTGTGAGTAATTCATTAATACTATAATTTTGTTGCCAATCATTTTGACATTCTTTCAAAATGTAACAGTATTTTAAACATATACATTTATACTTTCTCCCCAATTCTTTTCAAGGTACAACGGAAGAAGAAAAACAGGGATACCTTACCCCTCCGTTACTTAAGTTCTCCCGCAGTCTCTCAATGCCAGATACATCAGAGGATATTCCTCCTCCCCCAGCAATTTCACCCCCTTCGCCACCTGCTTATAACTCACCTGCTGGCTCAACACCCAAGAGTTACGATACCACAAGACCAAGCTTCACCCAGAACTCACCTAATGCAGTGACGACTATTTGTAGAACCTCAGATGTTGGTACATTAAGGCGGGGCTATCGCAGACAGAGTTCAGAGCATTTTGAGAGCCCACGCATGCGAGGGCGCACAACGGTGCCTGAAAATCCTTACTCTGAGATAGGCAGTAAGAGTTTGTATGTGCCAGCGAAACCCGCTCGAAGGAAGGGTATGCTTGTAAAACAGTCAAATGTTGAAGACAGTCCAGAAAAAACGTGTCATATGGCCGCAAACCTCTCGGCCCCAGCTTCCATGCCTACCACACCTGTTGAGAGAACATGCTCGTCCATCCCCATTCCTACCATCATTGTCAAGGAACCCTCCACCAGTAGCAGTGGAAAGAGCAGCCAGGGTAGCAGTATGGAGATTGAGCCAACAACCCCAGAACACCCATCTCTGATGACATATGTTGGTGGTAGTGGTGGTCTGCGACCAGAAGACCCAATGTCGCTAAGCAACCCATTTGCGGCAGCCATTGCTGGTGCCGTGCGTGACCGTGAGAAAAGGCTTGAGGCAAAAAAACATTCTATTGCCTTCCAGTCTATAGATATTGGAGATGATGACTTAATTGGTCCAACTCCGATGCCTCGTCTTCGGCAGTCAAAGTCCATCGATGAGGGCATGTTTGGGAGTGACGAGCGACTCCGAAGGATGATGGCTCCCCCAGTGCACCTTGGACCTCCTGTTGGTGGAGGAAGTGGAAACATGACAGATTTTAATACTCCAGAGCCCACAGTGGTTAGGGAGCCTCTAAACACGAAAACAGGTCAATGTCCCAACCTAGACAGTCCCGTTAGTCTCCCAGCCACTCCCCCAAAGAGCCACTATCGGGCCAATGGAACCTACCTTCACCCTATTACAGGAAAACCTCTGGACCCTAATTCTCCTCTTGCTTTGGCCCTTGCAGCTCGTGACCGAGCAATGAAGGAACAGCAAAATCATCAAAATACACAAAAAAATCTCCCTCAGCTTTCGCAAAGTCCCAAAAATGAAGCTCAGTCCCTCCCTCTGCAGCCAAGCCACAAACCAGACCTCAACCAGCCACTCTTCATTGATACCAAGTTGCGGTCTGGGATTGAGACAAGTTTTGCTGCAATCTCATCAGCAACCATGGGCCGTCCAGGGCGAGGTGGCTTGCGGAGGCAAATGACTGAGCAAAAATATGAGTCTCATGTGGCCCAGGAGGACCGACAGAATCAGACAGTTGAGGAGAGGAAAAGCTCAACAGGAGATGTGGCTGACACACCTAAATCAGCTGGACTGTTGATGGTTCATACAAGTACAGAATCAAGCAACAAGGTAAATAACCATGAGTTGGAAGGGCAGGATAGCAACAGGCCATCTGAGCTGAAAGACCCAAATCAACCGGATCCTCGCATTGGCCCTACATTGTCTATCATTCCCCAGCCCTCCTCAACACGAAGACGTAGTGTTCCTTTAGGTGAATCCCTGGATGAACCTGTGAAACTACCCTTCCGGATACCCCCTCCTCCTCTGGCATCAGTTGACATTGATGAGGATTTTGACTATGTAGAGCCACTCCCACCTCCTCTAGAGTTTGCAAACAGTATTGACATCCCTGATGACCAGGCTTCTGCCATTGCACAGATGCTTCAGCAACAGAGGAGAAATGGGGGGCCTCTGCTACCCTCATACAATATTCATGGCCCTCCACCTGTTACTGATCAACACAAACGGGTAAAGAACAGTATGCCCCCTTCATATCCTCCTCCACCAGATCAAGAGGCTGGAATAGGGGACTCTGGTATTGAAGAGGTAGATAGCCGCAGCAGTGGAGACCCTCAGCACATGGAGACCACTAGCACGGTGTCAAGCATTTCTACCCTTTCATCAGAGGGAGGATTCTGTGACACCACCCTGGAGAGCCTATATGCTACTGCAGATGGCCATTCTTTTATGGTGGATAGGCCCCCTGTACCACCCAAGCCCAAAGCCAAATCAGTCATCAACAAATCACTTTACCATGATGCCCTAATTGAAGAACCACCAGAATCGTATGGTTCGCCACCTCAGGTGCATCCCGCTCATACTTCATCTTCTGAACCTCCGAGGACACCCACTCAAAGGACATCCAAACTATGGGGTGATCAACCCCCTGAGCTTCATAGCCCTCCATTTACACAAGACATCAAGAACACAGTTATCACGGAGTTGAGCTCTATTCTTCAAAACATGAATCGAGATAAGCCACCCAAATCAGGAAATAGCCTCGACTCCCCCATAGGAGACCAAGGAGCCTTTGGAACAAGGTAAAATATGACTCATTTATTTCTCTTTTGACTGAAAACTTAAGTTGTATTGCTTAGGAGCACTTATTTCTTTAATATGCCTTTGTCGAGACTTTTTTTTTTACAGCAATGTTGTTATATATGTGTACCTTATAATACAGTCATACCTTTACTTACGAAATTAATTCGTTCCAGAATTTTTTTCGTAACTTGAAAATTTCACAAGTAGATCAGTACTTTATATGTAAATTCTCTAATGGGTTTCATGGTACTCGTACAACTATCAACTAAACCCTTTAAAATTGGTCAACATGTCCCAATTTTGTAAGAAAGATGTGAGAAACACAAAAATGAGAGAAAATGATCCTAAAATTATTTATTAATTTCACAAAATTAATAACGTGTGTATATATATATATATATATATATATATATATATATATATATATATATATATATTCTACCCATGTTGAAACGCATAGGAACAAGAGAAAGCTACCAGGATGCAACATAGAGATAGCACACAAACATGAACACACATTTAATAAACACCATTAAGAATTCAAACAACAACATTAATGAACAACAAACATTAACGTTTTATGATTTCTTTGAAATTTAATTTTACACCTATTTTATAAGTTCGTATAGGTTCTTACCTGCTTCTGCAGTGCTGGTTGACGAACATTTTGGAAAAAAACTATACAAAGACGATTGCCTTTGACAACTTTTAATAATGTTTCTAACATGCACAAGCAAACGTCGTCAAAGTGGGCACGACTCGTGAATACTTTTTCAGGATGTTTTTTCCACAATGTTGGAAAGTTCGTTTCTCCCCCGTTTTTTTCCTGATTTATGTTGTTGCGATGGTGGCTGCTTCCTCCTTGGCTGCCTTCTCGTTGAATTCCTTGTGTATTGCCAAGCGTTGCATTTTGAATTGAATTTAATGATTTTATTGTCATTATATAACTCATGCTCCATTGAGAGTTCGTTCAGGATATTTTTCCACAAATCGGAAAGTTTGTTTCTCTCCCGTTTTTTTCTGATTTGTGCTGTTGCAATGGTAGCTGGTTCCTTCTTGGCTGCCTTCTTGTTGAATTCCTCGTGTATTGCCGAGCGTTGCATTTAGTTTTGGTGCACATCGACTCGTCAACATCCTTATTGAATGGAATTGAATGATTTTATTGTCATTATACAAGTATGAGATTTCAAAGCTTTCCCCACATAGTGCACAAATAACAGCAGACGGACAAATAAATAAATGAATAAATAGTCCACGTGAGGTCAGCAAAGTGAAGCACGCTTGTTCTGTCGTTGTTGTTGTTGTTACATCACCTCAGGCGCCTGACGATTACCCTCAGCAGCGCTAGAGCTGCCACTGGAACGTGGATTAGTTCATCCAGGGGGTAGCCGGAGGTGTGGGGCAGTGCGAATATATCCGGCTGGATGAAAAACGTAGGGCGCCACGTTCCTGGGTGGCAGCTTTGGGTGGTTTTGTTGGATTCGCAGGCCGCGACGGGCGGCCTCTCAGGAGACATCTCGTGAAGGTTCCAACTGTTGTCTCCCCTTGTTCTGTCTAAAGTCCAGGATGAGTTCCATGGTTGGTTTTGGAGATGTTCAGCGCCAAGTCGCACCACTCGCTGAGTCTATGGATGCAACAACAAACAAGCAGACACAATCAATACATAGTATGGATAAATAATCATTAAATAATCAATAAATAAGTAACAAATAAGTAGTCCAAGTGAGGTCAGCAGAGCGGAGCGGGCTTGTTCCGTCAGAGTCCAGGATGAGTGTCCAGCATGGTGCCACAGTTTTTGGAGACGTTCAGCGCCTAGTTGCACCGCTCGCTGAGTCTATGGACGCTATAACAAACAGGCAAACACATAGAAATCAATATATAGTGATGATAAATAAATAGTCACGAAATAGTAATAGATAGATTAGTGGTCAAATAATAAATACTGAGTAGTTTAAGTAGTATTAATAAGTCTTGATTAGGTCTTTGGTGCAGAACTCGAGTTGAGTATGGTGACAGCTCTTGGAAAGAAACTGTCCTTGAGTCTGTTTGTCTTTGCAGTTATAGCTCTGTAGCGCCTTCCAGAGGGCAGCAGGTTGAAGTGGTGGAAGCCAGGATGCGTACTGTCTTTTATAATGCTCTCTGCCCTTCTAAGATGCTGGAAAGGGTGGGTAGGGGGCGGTTGATGATCACCCTCTGCAGTCTTTTCCTGTCCGCTTCTGTGCAGCTTGAGTGCCACGCTGATACAGCGTAGGTCAGTAAGCTCTCGATGGCAGACCGGTAGAAGGTCACCAGCAGGTTGGTGTTCAATTGCTCCTTTCTGAGTACTCTCAGGAAATGAAGCCTCTGCTGGGCCTTCTTGATGAGTTCTGTGGTGTTTGCCGCCCATTTGAGATCAGCGGAGATGTGGAATCCTAGGAATTTGAAAGTCTCTACTTGCTCCACACATTCGCGGTTAATATACAGGAGTGATGGAGCAACCTTGTTCCGTCGGAAGTCCTGGATGAGTGATCTGGTTTTGGAGACGTTCAGCGCCAAGTTGTTCAGAGCGCACCACTCGCTGAGTCTAAGGACCTCATCTCTGTAGGCCGTCTCATTTTCCTCTGTGATCATCCCTACTACCGTTGTATTGTCCGCAAATTTCACAATGATGTTCTCATGGTGCGTGGGTCTGCAGTCGTGTGTGTAGGGCGAGTAGAGTAGTACACAGCCTTGGGGCGAGTCGGTGCTGAGAGTTCGGGCAGATGAGAGGTGGCGACCCAGCTTCACGTGCTGGGGTCGGTTGATCAGGAAGTCCTCAATCCAGGAGCATGTGGAATGTGGGATTCCTAGGTTGGCCAACTTGGGGATAAGAATGTCTGGTCTTATGGTGTTAAAGGCTGAGCTGTAGTCGATGAAAGCATTCTGACATAGCTCCCTCTTTCCTCAAGGTGGCTCAGTACAGCATGGAGTGCAGTGGTTATTGCATCTTCGGTGGATCTGTTCGGCCGATATGCAAACTGATGTGGGTCGTGAGAGAGGGGAAGACAGGCTTTGATGTGTTTCAGTACCAATTTTTCAAAGCACTTCGTGATGATTGGCGTGAGAGCTACTGGGCGGCAGTCGCTGTTAGCGACTTCTTGGGTACTGGAATGATGGTGGCCGATTTCAGACAGGCTGGGACGGAGGCTTGTTGCAGTGAAAGGTTGAAAATGTCCGTGAAGACTGGTGCTAGTTGGTCAGCACAGGCCTTAAGTACTTTGCCTGTTATTCCATCCGGTCCTGTGGTTGACTGCTCGGAGCACGTCTCACATCCACTACTACATATACTACATTATATATATATATATATATATATATATATATATATATATATATATATATATATATATATATATGTCCATATATATACATATATATATGTATATATATATATATATGTCCATATATATACATATATATGGACATATAAATATATGTCCATATATATATGGACATATATTTATATATATATGTATATGTATATATGGACATATATATATATATATATATTTATATGTCCATATATATGTATATATATGGACATATATATATATATATTATATAAATATATGTCCATATATATATATATGGACATATATATATTTATATGTCCATATATATACATATATATATGGACATATATATATATTTTTATTTATATACAGTGGTACCTCGAGAATTAAGCTCGTATCTCGAGGTACCACTGTATATATATATATATATATATATATATATATATATATATATATATAGTAGTGGATGTGAGACGTGCTCCGAGCAGTCAACGCCCGGACCACAGGACCGGATGGAATACCAGGCAAAGTACTTAAGGCCTGTGCTGACCATTATCTCAGATTTGTATGTATATATATATATATATATATATATATATATATATATATATATACGAATTAAGCTTGTATCTCGAGGTACCACTGTGTATATATATATTTATTTGGACATATAGATTTATATAAATATATATGTATATATATGGACATATATTTATATACATTGGTACCTCGAGATACGAGCTTAATTTGTATATATATATATATATATATATATATATATATATATATATATATAGTGACAGATTTGTTTTCCAATCCATGAATCTCGTGTGTGCCGAAGTGAAGATCGTGATCACAAATCTGAGATAATCTGTTACTTCACTAGTGATTTGCAAATCCTTGTCAGTCTTCATTCAATTGAATTCACTGAAAAGACCCTAACACACAATTGTTTTACGTGACACATTTGATCATTTTTTGGGGCAAACATTCACTGTTACGACTTTGATTCCTGCAATACTTTCCAAAGTGCTAATACAGGAGTATGTTTAGCATACGTACATCCTCTTCACCTTTTTGTAATACTTGAAAATCTGTTAGGCACTGTGAAATCACGTAGTAAGTTGGAGCTTTTAGGAATGGTCTCTCTTCATGATAAATCCTTAAACTGTGCAAATAATGCTTTGTCTTTTCAGTGTGAAAACAGGGGAGGAGGGCTTTGTTCCACATCATCTTTGTAAATCCTCAAACTCATTAATCAGTGTTGGTGTCCACCATTTCTATTTGTTAATCGATTTCCTCAGATTCTCTGAACCTGTAGATTTGGGGTGATCAATAGGTAGATTACAATCTACCAGTAGCTCGCCAAGGTATTATTGGTAGATCGGCTGACAATAAGATTTGATTCAGTCTGTTGTTTTCCTTAACTAGACTATTATGAATTTGGCATGTCTGCAGTAAGCTAGCGCATAAATTGGGAGTGGATTTAACTCCAATTCCCTCTCGCTTGCATATATCTTGATATACCTTACAACAGACTCTAATAAGAGGCATATCAACATACATAACTGCTAAGCTTTGTCGGTGGCCTGGGAAAAAATATAGAGGGGAAGTTGAATCCTTGAAAAGTAGATCTAGGAGCAAAAAAGTGTTAACAACCCTGCGGAGTATGGACCGTACATGATGAAATCAATCTCTTACAATTGTAGGAATGTCTTCAAACAGTTTGGGCTAACGCTGTTGTTCACAAAGTTGTAAATCGGAGCCTTTTAAGTCGTTTTTTTTGCTTGATCATAACAGTAACTTTTTTAATCCTTCTCACCAGGGGAATATTCCAAACTGATGTTTTTTTTTAGCAACATCATAATTGCTCACTATGGGCACACACCAGCATCACACCTGCCATAAGCAGGTGCATGTCCACTACTCATAAATGTTCTAGTCATAATACAATTTAATAATTTATATATAGGAATAAAACATCTTAATAAATGTCACTAGAATATGCACAAATCTGACTTAAATTTTACCTTATTTTTCATGCCTGTCATTCTCACTTCTCATTCAAATGACTTTTCTGCTGAATGTGCCATTTGAGATAGTGAAGCTTCAAATCTATATGTAATATTTTTCCATCGGAAAACTTGCTTACAACTTTAGCTTCGCTGCATGTTTTGCAGAGGAGACCTTTCTCAACCAATTTCACCGCTGGTTATTCTATGTGCACATACTCAGACAGCCATTCCATCTTAAAAGAACCACATTTCGTTTTTACTTTGCCTTGTTGAGTGGCTCGGCCACAGCCCAGTCGTTTCACCATGGTTTTATCTGAAATGACCATTTCTTGTCGTTTGTCAGTGACAGGCTGCCACTCTGAGTTGCATTGCAAAATGGCACAGAAAAAAATTGTAATGTATTTATTTTTTTACAATTCAGGTTGGATTTTATTTTTTGCGTTGCATATGTTTGCTGTGCACTGAAAACACGAGAGAAGTACGCAATTGCGCAAGCGCGCAGCTTAGAGGCAACATTGCTTGCTGACATCAAATTCAAAAATGCTATTTGGACCTCTAAACAAACACACTCCCTCACACACAAATACAAAATAAAGTTCAAAAGTTTGAACATTTAGGTGCTTTCAGTATGAAACACATTAGTAGAAAAGAAATTAGAAATATTTGTGTTATTTTTTTATGGATGACATTGGCTCAACTTCAGAGAATAAATGTTTTTAGCAACTCTCACACCACACTGCTGAAAAAAAACTAAAATCTTTAAAGGTTTACACTTTATCTTTCTATGGGCACTAGTTAGATGTGAACTAGTTGTGCCTGAATTAAGTGTTTACAGCATAGTGAGAGAGCATTCCATGCCTGGGATAGTAAAAGATTAGGTAGAAATTAAAAGTGTATCCCAGAGGTGCAGCATTGATGTTTAGTGTCAACTTCAAAATAGCTCATTTTAAGTAGATCTTCAAGTTTTTAATGGATATTAAGTTATCCGGGCTTTGTGTCTGTCAATTAAATTTTTCTTTGACCAGACTGGGAGGGATAAGATATCTAAATAAGGACCCAGAGGTTATAAAAAAAAGTTTGTGAAAGCAATCAAGCATGTCTGGGAAACTTTCACTGTTCTCATTGGTAGTTTGGAGCCTTTATTGTCATATGATTTTATGGTTTCTAGAGTTAAGAAGGGTTGTTACGCTGCCTTGAAGTCTTTGTTTCTCATTTGTTGAGGCTTGTTCGATTTTAGTGGAAAAAAAGTTGTGCAATTGGTTAAACAAAAAGTCTGAGATATCCATACTCTGCTCAGCCTATTTTTTGTGTTGAAATTGCAAATGGCATTATGTTACAATAGATCGCTTGTATTTCGTTATTGACATTAAGAGTAAGACTCATATTCTCAGCACAGTTAAAGCAATAGACAACACCAAGTGTAAAGGTTGGTTGCATATATTACATTGGTACCTCTACTTGCGAATGCTTCAACACACGAGACACTTTGAAAGGTAAATTATTGTTCCAAAATATGGAATTTTGTCCAAGTTATGAAATATTAAAAGAGGCATAACATAAATATAAGATGGAAACAGGCATCATTCAAGGCATGCACACTTGTGGCACACTCATTCATTCAGCAACACTCATGGCCATATTTAAAACTCTTTACTGTCAGGGTGCCATTACGCACCCATCAACCATTGTGCCCACAAATGCACCACGAGGAGCATCACGTGGCCACATGTCATTGTGTGAGTGACCACAAAGAGAAAGCAAGAGTAAGCGATCGCGCGAGTAAGAGAGAAAGAGAGAGAGAGATTTGAGCTTGACCAACCCCATCAGTGATTGCATGTTTGAACTGAGGTGCGTTTCGTTTTAATTTTTGTTTGGTTCGATGTTCATTCATTCATTCATTTTCTGAACCGCTTATACTCACAAGGGTCACGGGGGATGCTGGAACCTATCCCAGCTAACTAGAGGCACCAGGCGGGGGAAACCCTGAATCTGTGGCCTGCCACTCTCATGGCACAACAAGACAGAAAATCATTCATGCTCACACATACCTAGGAGCAATGTAGAGTGTTCAACCACCCTACCTTGCATATTTTGGGATGTGGGAGGAAACCGAAGTACCTAGAGAAAGTCCACGCAAGCCCGGGGAGAACATGCAAATTCTACAGAGTGAGGACCTACCTGGGATCGAACCCTCGACCCAAGAACTGTGAGGCTGACGCGCCAACCACTCAGTCACCAGGCCGCCTTGGTCCGGTGTTATGTCGTAATTTTAATGGTTCAAGAAATAGTTTTCTTATATTTATATTTTTGCAATTTTTTTGCATACATATTTTATACAAATTGGTACACTTATAATTTTAAAGGGTTTTTATTGAGTAGTAAAGATTGTGGAATGAATTACGCGCATTCAATCTAAAATATGCCTCTACTTACGAAAAGTCCAGTCATTCATTTTCTGAACTGGTTTATCCTCACTAGGATTGCAGGGGGTGCTGGAGCCTATCCCAGCTGACTTGGGGCACCAGGCGTGGGACACCCTGAATTAATGGCCGGCCAATCGCAGGGTGAGAGGAGACGGACAACCATTCACGCTCACACTCATACCTACGGGCAATTTAGAGTGTTCAACCAGCCTACCATGCATGTTTTTCGAATGTGGGAGTAAACCAGAGTACCTGGAGAAAACCCACAAAAGCCCGTGGAGAACATACAAACTCCACACAGGAGGACCCACCTGGGATCGAACCCAGGAGCCGAGAATTGTGAGGCCAACGTGCTAACTACTCGTCCACCGAGCCGCCTATGAAAAAACGTATGGAACTAATTAATTTAGTGAATAGAGATACCACTGTATTCTTGTATACAAATCTCACATTTCTTTAGACAGAGAAAAAAATTTAAACACAAAATTACTTACAAGCAAAGTCATTGTTTGACGAACATGACATTTTTCTTTACCTCATCAATCTGTTCTGTCTTTCTCCGTCTAAGAGAAAGCCTGGGTCCATTTAAGCTTGTTTTTCAAATAGCCAAGCGTTTCAAAGTGTGGAACCAACGTGTGGAGAGTAGGCAGCGCAAGCTAAGATACCATATACGTATTTGTTTAAATAGATATTTGAATGGGTTAAATTAGTACTGCTCTTTAAAAATTACTGATAACAGCTATATTTTGTGTACTTTTAGAGAAATATTAGCTTTTGTTTACATTTTTCTCTACTATTACCCGTCATAAAAAATAAATTCTGTCTCTTTTCACTTTATTAAACAAGATTTTTTTTCCTCTGCGTTGCACATGAGCAATTTGTTTTTAATCACTTTTATGAATGACGAAATTAGTCAGAAGATTATAAAATTTTAAGAAGTGGGACATTTGTTTTGTGGAAATAGTTCCTTAGCTCCATCAGCTCGTGTTTTTATAACCTCACATCTCAGTATGGGGGGGGATAAAAAGCCAAATAAATAATTCAATGGTGTCATGCATTTTGTATGGAAAGTCCATTGGTCTTTGGAGAGATGTAGAAGGCAGGGAAAAATGAGATCTTTGCTTTGGGCACCTCTTTTTTCCATTTCACTAAACAGAGTTATACATCAAAATGGCCCTATGTTTTTTTGTTAATTACAGTGTAATGCCCAGCAGCTGCTTAAGCCCTGCCTTGCATCACTCCATTCACGCTTCATACCACATTCTATCATGTTAACCTCATTTGCATCATCTGTGTCTGTTGACCTCACCCTTTGTACTCATTTCATTTGCAGCTCATCTCCATTTTCTCCAGTTTCCCATTGTTCCTTCATCTCTTGTTTCTTCATGTTCCCCAAGTTCACCTTCGCAGGTAGGATCCATCAGCTTTTACCTTGCCACAGTAAGCTTTCCATTGATGTATTAATTTTTATCTTCAGCATAGTACATAGATTTTACCATGTCAGTTTGATGTTGCCACATAGTATCCATCATTGTCTAGAGAGGTTTTGTTAGATGATCTAAATTGAATCAAAAGAAAAAGGAATATTGTTCAAGTTTGTTGTGGTTCACCGACAGTTCTTTCTGAATGTTAAATTTCGGTTTTATACCAGTAAATATTATGGTTCTATTCTCTTTGCATTGTATTACAACAGGTAACAAACATATTATGTACTGTCTGTTAGTTATGCTCTGATTATCCTGATTGTTCACCAGTTTGCGGCTTCAGTACCTCACTTTTTTTTTTATCTTAAGTATCAAAAAAAGTTCATAAAATTGTCAGAATCCACCCTGAAACTCGCAAGCGGAAGACAGGAGATGAAAAAATGGTGGTGAAAAGTGACAGAAGTCAGGGCACCTCTTCTTCTACAACACTGAAAAGGGTGGCACTCATCAGAGAAGAAGAAGTGAAATTTCACAGTAGAAGAAGAATGGCGCGCCGAATAATACAAACAAGGAAAAAGGACATAGTTCCTTTTCTTCGGATTACCGTATTGGCCTGAATATAAGACGACCCCAATTATAAGACGATCCCCTCTTTTTCAAGTCTCAAATTCGCAAACAGACTTTATGAACAACAAGTTTTATTTTTATACAGAAAATAATTACAGTAAATCTGAAACAAATAATAACTATATATTCAAGAGTCTTGTAACAAATCTGAATACAGAAAAACATTGTGTAAACTGATTTAAAATTGAGCGTCGCTGAGATCTGTCATGTCAGAACTTTACTCTTCACAAACATCGTCTTCTTCTCTGTGCTTAGTGTCACTGTCCTCACTCCTATCCTTTGGCTCCTCCCATAGCACCTCAAATGTACCGGTGGAACCTGAATCTTTCCAGTCAGTGCCACTATGTGTATTTCTTTCGCAGAATGGTTTGTTGACCACAACATCAAACACCTGCAGGTGACTTGTCATTCCTACGGAATGATTACCAAGTCGCTGTTCATTGCCTTCACTTGTTTTTTGACTGGATCAGACAAGTGTCCACAAAATCAGCATGTTCCTCTATTATCTGAGTCCCCCAAGCCATCTGCCCCACACAACTTTGAGCCAGTCCACTACAAGTTCCGTCTCCATCCAGCCCTTTTCCAGGGCACATACAATTGTCAGCTGGCATTGCCTCCTTAGGTACTATTTTACATTTTACAATCACATGAGGAGGGAGTTTGGTTCCGCCTGCGAGGCAGGCTAACACGGCGGTAACGTGCCTCTTCTCATTTCCAGTGGATTTTAAAATAACAGATTTCTCACCTCTCTTGTGTACAGTGACAGGTATACACAGGTGTCTGATCAGCATTGTCAATCTAATCCAGTGGGTAAGAGTGCTTTTTCCTCAAGTTGATTATGTAGCGAAAAGACAATAGGTTATCTCCAAAGTCAGAGGACAGGCACTGGGCTACACTTGTTCTGCGTCGCAGCATTAATCCGTTACGCCACATCATTCTTTTACACCAGCCGAAGCTTGCATTGAAGTCGGCGGTGGGCATGTTTAGCTCTTTGGCTATTTCCACGGCTTTGAGCTGAATTACAGCTCTGCTGATAGGCATCCCGTCCTTTCGTTTCTCGTTCACGTACGAGCACACCCTCCTGTTTTAACATGGCTTAGCTCCAACCGAAGACAATGAGGATGAACCTCAGCTTCGTTCCAGTGTCGCGAGTGAGCCTCTTGTATTGGGAAGCCTCCTCTGCAGACCAAGAAGCAGCGAAACGCTACGTCGATGAAGTTCCCTCACATAATTCAAGAGAATGATTGGTTATCTTCCGGAGCAAGTTTTTTTTTTTAACATGGATGACACTGGCCTTTTTTGGAAGAGGATGCCTTCATAGACATTGTTATTCAAAGATGAACTGAACGTGCAGATTATCATCATGTGTGGGAATGCTGTTGGCTTCATGGTAAAGCCAGCCTTAATCTACAAGTTTGACCATCCTCATGCTTTAAAATGCAAGAACAAAGCCTTGCTGCCTGTCTCCTGGATGAGCAACACTAAAGCCCTCACAAAGGACTGGTTCTTATACTGCAGGGGTAGGGAACCTATGGCTCGGGAGCCATGGGTGGCTGTTTCCATGGGTGCATATGGCTCTCCACTCACTAACTGTGAGGTAAAATATGGAAATCTCTGGTGAGTCCCAAACGCACTAATAGGAGCGCCACTTTAATCATAATTTAGTTTTTTATGACTTCTGCATGCATGATATCATTGATACTGATTATTAACAACAGCATAACAATGTTGTCAAAAGAATTCAGAGACTTTTTGTACTTTAAAAGTGGTGAAATAACATAAAAATCATACATTTTCATGTATTTTGACTTTTCAATTCTGAGAATGGCTCTCAAGAAATAACATTAGAAAATATGAATTGTTTATGGCTCTCTCAGTCAAAAAGGTTCCCGACCTCTGTTATACTGTTTCATCGCAAACGCGAAGCTGGACCTTGCTGAATGGGGGCTGCCCTTCAAGGTCTGGACTGTGCAGGAGGACTTTGACTGAAACTCACATTAACATGTTTTTGTTCGGATTTATATCAAGTTGACAGGAACTATTTTTGCTGTGAGTACAGAATTTAAAGTATTTACAATTTTTTATATATTTAGATTATATTTAGATAGGGGCGGTGATTAGCACGCCAGCCTCACAGCTCTGGGGTCCTGGGTTCAAATCCAGGTTGGTCCACCTATGTGGAGTTTGCATGTTCTCCCGGGGCCTGCATGGGTTTCCTCCGGGTACTCCTGTTTCCTCCCGCATTCCGCAAACATGCATGGTAGGCTGATTGGACACTCTAAATTGTCGCTAGGTATGGGTGTGAGTGTGAATGGTTGTCCGTCTCATTTTGCGCTGCGATCGCCTGGCCACCGATTCAGGGTATCCCCTGCCTCTGGCCCGCAATCAGCTGGGATAGGCTCCAGCACCCCCGTGACCCCAATGAGGATAAATCGGTTCACAAAATGAGATGAGGGATTTAGATAGGGTGGTCCTGCAGCTTGCGTGGTTAGCACGTCGGCCTCACAGTTCTGTGGTCCTGGGTTTGAATCCAGGTCGGTTTACCTGTGTGGAGTTTGCATGTTCTCCCTGGGCCTGCTTTGTTTTTCTCCAGGTACTCCGGTTTCCTCCCACATTCCAAATTCATGCATGGTAGGCTGATTGGACACTCTAAATATCTGCTAGGTATGGGTGTGAGTGTGAATGGTTGTCCGTCTGCTTGTACCCTGTGATCATGGCCACCGATACAGTTACTGTTTTATGGATTACTGTAGTTGTGAAAAAAAGATGATGTTTCACACAAGGAGAGATGTTCCTCTAAACTTCATCATCAGAGCATAATGATTCAGTCTCAACTAAAACCAAATGTTGACAAATCTAGGAAAGCAGAATGATAAGGTGTGCACAAAGGCAGTTGGTAGTAACCTCTGAAAAGATCATGTCAATCCCAATTCTCACTTTGTCTTTTCCCCTCTGGCCTCCAATTGGAGGACCAAAACCAAGATAATAGGTTAAGAAAATGTCCCTATGAATTTGGACGTAGTACATTGTAATGCATTTGTAATATACATTCGTTACATTATTAAAACGCTTTTCTTATTTTGGTTTGTTCCTGTAGGGTATGGGTGTCCAAACTTTTTCCTCAAGGGATCCAAGAGCCACCTTGAAATCTTTTCACATTCATTTCTCAAACATGATGATAAACAGTATAGTAATCCCTCAAATATCGTGGTGAATGTAGACCAAACATGGCCACAATAAACGAAAAACCGTTAAGTAGGATCACCCCCATTATTACTACCACAATACTGTGATGCATCTTCACTTCGCAGCTTCACTACAAAAAAAAGGTTCATAAAATTGTGAAAATCCACGTGAAACTCGCAATCAGAAGCCACTCCCCTGTCTTCCGCTTGCTAGTAAGAAAACTCAGCACCCATGGAAAAAATGGCGGGCAGCTGGCAGTGGCTGTCATTTTATCCAAAAATAGAGCAGGGCCGGGAGCTTCTGTAAGGTGGATTTTGACGAAATGCGAGCCCCGTGCGACGTTATGGCAGACGCCATAAAGACGACTAAAGCTAAAATAGACCTCGATCAGCGGAGTCCGGGAGCCGAATGGTAGCGGAGCTGATGGTGGAATGTCCCAGAAATTTGCAATGTGCAAAAGTGCAAGCTCTGGGTGACGTTACGGCCTGACGCCATTGGCTTTGTCCGAAAATAGCGCACTTTAGCCGGCGAGGATGGCGGGATGCTGGGGTGGAAGTTGAGATTCCATTTAAGTCCGGGCACTGGGCTGACGTCATTGCACTTATCTGAAAATAGAAATGAATGGACGCCTAATTGACGGTTAGATGGTGCGGAGGAGCGAAGTGGTAGTTTAATCCCTCTAATATCACTGTTTATGTAGACCAGACATGGTCACAATGAACAAAAAACCACAAAGTAGGATAAGGGATTTCTACCACAATACATGTATACACGCCTATACAGAAATTCAAGTACGCAAGTACAATTATCAAAAAGTTTATATTTATTAAATATTACAGCTATAAGCATATCAAAAGACTGTAATGTATTAATATCTAAATATAATGTATATATTGTAGAAAATGCTCTTTTTTGTGTGTGCTGTGAGGAACAGGTAGGCCAGCTTCTTCTATTCGCAAATGTAATTCTCTCAAGTGGACAGAAGAAGGTACAAACTTGATTCCAAGACAATAAACCAGGATGAAAACAGAGCATAGAACAATACCACAAATTAAAACACACATACAGAACATTTAGACCAGGGGTCCCCAAACTTTTTCCTGTGAGGGCCACATAACTTTTCCCTTCTCTGATGGGGGGCGGTGTCAGTTTGTAACAGAAAAAAGTGTGACGATCGTAGGGGAGCTTACATTTTTTTATTGTTTTCCAGAAAGCCACACATAACCAAATAACCCTTTCCAGGTTCTTTACAGAAAAAAAGTCAGGAAACAAATAATAACACTATTAATGAAATAAATAATAACTAAATAACCCTCTCTGAGTTCTTCACAAAAAAAAACAGGAAATAAATAACACTATTTATGAAATAAATAATAACTAAATAACTCTCTCTGGGTTCTTCATAGAAAAAAAGCCATGGAACATTAACTTTCTGTTATGCCATGCACAATCTTCTCCCTTTGCTCTGAAGTTTATCCACGACACCACAACCTTCATTACAGAATCCCACGTCAACACTTTGCAGCATAGTGCTTGCTGGTGAATTAGGCAGTGGACTCGTAGCGGGGCGGTGAGACCCCTTTTTTCCAACTCCCGGTTCATGAGTCCCATTAGACCGCGAGTTTCGCCCACCATGCTAGGAGCCCCGTCAGTTGTGATGCTAGCTAGCGTTGACCAGTCCAGGTCCAACTTCTCCATGGTTTGGCACACTTTGTCAAAAATATTCTCTCCCGTTGTAGTCCCTTTGAGACTTTGGAGGGCTGCCAGATCCTCGCATATCTCAAAGTTTGCGCTAACTCCACGAATAAAAATGAACAGTTGCGCTGTGTCTTGCACGTCTGTGCTTTCATCCAGTGCTAATGAAAAAAAGTCAAATTCTTTCGTCTTCTGCTGCAGCTGGGCATATACATTACTCCCGATTTCTTCAACGCGTCTGGTCATTGTACTCGCCGACAGAGTTACGGCATTAAATGCATTTTTCTTCTCGGGACACACCTCCTCCGCGACAGCATCCATACATTTCTTAACAAACTCTACATCAGTGAAAGGCTTACCGCTGCTTGCTATCAGTTTAGCATCCCGAAAGCTGGCCCGAACGGATGCCTGGTTTAGCTGAGCTTGGCGTACAAATGTATTCTGCTGAGATAGTAGTCCACTTTTTAGCTATGAGAGTTTGTCTTCTCGTATTTTGCCTTGCAAGCTATCGTACTTGTCTTTGTGACGGGATTCATAGTGTCGGCGAAGATTGTATTATTTGAATACCGCCACCGTCTCTTGACAGATGAGACAAACAGCCTTTTCTTTGCATTGAACAAAAAAATAATCGTTTGTCCACTCCAGGTTAAGTAGCCTGCATTCTGAATAAATTTTTCTCTTACCTCACTTTTTCGCCATTATTCCGTTCTGTTTTTGACAAGGCGGGGCCTAGGATTTTTTTTCTGGAGGCCAAATAGGAAAAAATCCGATAGCATCTCTGGTATTGTTCAGAGGGCCGGGCCAAATGTGCTGACGGGCCGTATCCGGCCCGCGGGCCGTAGTTTGGTGACCCCTGATTTAGACAATACAGACCAGTCCGGGCCCCTCTCCGTACATCCTTCAGTGGCTTCCGAGTTGGATAGATAGCCTGCTCCCAAGAGAAGTCTACTTTTAAGACTATATGCAAATGAACAAGTGGGTGTAACTCAAATCATGTCCTGTTCTAAGGAGATTAGTTGGGAGAAAAAGGTGTGAACTTGCCTTGGTCATCACAATAGCCAGGAACAGAGAAACCATTCCATCTCCCTTTGGGCCCCCCTGCTTGGGTAACTGAAATTACTAGTTATGTAAAAGCATAAACCACACACGTCCTGTCTCCAAACCAAAAGATAGTGTTGAGTGAAAGTCAATTGACATTTGCATGTTCATCCAAATGGTCCAAGAGGTAAATAATGGAAAGAGAGGCAGAAATGTGACAACTTGTCGAGTTTAGTAAACATAGCGCTATGTGATGGTCAATGTGATACAAACAATGGCTTCTATCTCATTGAGGGTCTAGATGGGAAGAAGAGGCAAGCTTATGTATGGGAGGCTTAGGGTTATCTACACTTCTTGACTCAACCCTGTAGACAGCTGGGGAGCCACTGACGCTGTGGTTATCGGATGTTTTGCTGATGGTGATGCACACTGGGCAGAGTTCTGTACACCAAGTGTTTTTATGGTACTTAACTTTCTTATGTCTTCAAATGCACCCTTCAATAGCTAAGAACCTACATATAGATACACATCATTTGAAAACAATGCTAGAATGTATGTGATTATAAGAATTACTATTTCTCTTCAATATATAAAAATGTAAAATACTGTACTCAGTGAAAATAGTTGATATAAATCCAAAAAACAGGTTAATGGGAGTTTTGGTCCAAGTCTTTGAAGGGGGGCCCCCTTTCAGCAAGGTAGAGCTTGGCATTTGCTTCCAGGCTTTCTGGTTGCTCATCCAGTATACAGGCAGCAAGGCTTTGTTCTTAGTTGTATTAAGTTCATTTTGTCTTCTTGTGGCCATGTCTGGTCTACATTATCCGAGTTATTTACTGTTATATAGTTATATAGACTGTACTCGCCTGACTAAGCGTGGGATCGAAACAACCTAACAAACAACTAACATAACAACCTGAAAACACCAATGTCTGTAATAAACAAATCAGGCAAAACATAGGCTTTGTTCTTGTATTTTTAAATCATGAGGAGGGTCAAACTTGTTGATTATGGCTGGCTTTATCATGAAGCCAGCCAGCAGCATCCCCACACAATAAAAATGTCCAGGAAGGCATCCGGTTCCCAAAAACTTGTCGCTGCCTGTTACAGCCGGGTCGCGGGGCAGACCTCACTCTCCGCTGGCATGCGCGATCGAATCACCGGGCCACACCGCCGGAATACGCCGCTGGATCGCCATAGCTCCGCTTTTCAGCAGTGTCGTAGGTCTGTAACGGGGAGGGGGCGTGCCTGCACCGACCTGGACTCGCTGTGGCTTCATTCAGCAACGGGGTGATGGATGGATGGATGGATGGATGCATGAATGGATGGATGGATGGATGGACGGACGGACGGACGGACGGACGGACGGACGGACGGGTTGCTGGGTGGGTCGATGGTTGGGTGGGTCGGTGTGGATGGATTGGTGGATGACATGAAGCTGAATTATTATTCATATCGCCCTGACCCCCATGTTACTACTCAATAATAATTCAAGGGATATTTTTTATTTTTAAGTAATCAGAAAAAGATTACTATGAATGAAGAAAAGAAGTATAAAAACAATGTTACTTATACAAGGACTTACTATGACAGTTGCAAATGTGAGAGTCAACTGAGCAGGAGAGAGAGAACGGGCAGCTGTACATACTGTAACATGACAGAACACGGAAGAATAACAACAACATTTTTGGTGTATGTAAACTGGGGGGACTTTGTTCACTCAAAAACACAAATGATTCGACTGCCCTTTGATACAACCAGCCTACCATGCATGTTTTTGGAATGTGGGCGGAAGCCGGAGTACCCAGAAAAAACCCATGCAGGACCAGGGAGAACATACATGCTCCACACTGGAGCAACGACCTAGATTTAAACTCAGGATCCCAGAACTGTGAGGCCGACACTCTAGCCACTCACACACCAGGCCGCTCTAGAACTTTTATTTTTTTATTAAATTACAGTGTTCGCTAGTTATAACCCTTTCTAATCATTGTTACACCGGTTCACTTAAGTTGTATGTGTAAATATAATATGCGTTATTCAGCCTACCACACCTAGTTGTAGGTAATGTTAGCTCATTGGTCAATGAATAATTAACATCGCACATAGATATCCTGTGATCTTTCACCAATTCGTGGTTCAGTACCTCGCAATTTTTTTATATTAAGTCTGAAGTTCATAAAAATGTCAAAATTCACACTGAAACTCGCAAGCGGAAGACAGGGGATAAAAAAATGGTGGAAGTCTGAATTGGGTGGCACTCAGCGCTGAAGAAGAAGCCATATTTCACCACAGAAGAAGGATGATATAAAAAGGCCAACATCTTTACTTCCATTTTGTTGCGAGTGAATTTTTGAGTCGCCGTTGAAAATGCCTCCTAAGCTTCCTGGGCCATGCAAAGCATCCAATGAGCCCAAGAAAAAACGAGACATGATGAGAGTGACCGAGAATAAGTGACGTTGCTATGCTAAAGGGAATAACACGCCATTGCGGCAAAAAATTATCTACTGTGTGTTTTACCAAGAAAGAGGAAGCGAACGTTTGGAAGATGGCCACAACATCTTTTTCCAAGGACAATAAGCGAGTGATAACCACTACGGATAAAAAATGAACCAATATAATGAGGGATTTACATCATAGATAAGTAAAGCTGGCATGATGAGGGGACGTCAACACAGGAGTGCAGAAGAAGGGTAGCGGACAATGACAATGATGAGAATGAAGAATGCGGTCTTCCTTCTCCAGGAAATGTATAATATGGCACACAGTTTGCAACAACGGGTCCAGGAGATTGATAACAACATGGTTGGAGCCATTGAATTTGGCAATCGTCTTTACAGTGTCATGTCTTTGAACGAAAGTATATTTGTACAAGAAAAGAAACGGCGGTCGCCATGTTCCGTGTGCACCAAAAACATCTTGCAGAAAGAAGCTCCGCCTGAAAAGCTCCCCTACAGCGCCTCCTGACGTTTCCATCGATGATCCAATGCCTCTCGAATCTGACGAAAAGGACTTGGACTAAAGCTCACAATTACCTGTTTTGTTTTGTTTTTTAAAATCAAGCGAAGATGAACTATTTTCATTGTGAGTACAGTCCTTAAAGTAATTCATTTTTTTATTTATTGATTATATTTGGATATTAATACATTAATCTCCATATGCCTATAACTGTAATATTTAATAAATATTGATCATCGTACTTCTGTACTTGTATTTTCATTTAGTTGTGAAAACATGTAGTATGGTATGTAGTAATAATAGGAGTGATCCCTGTTTGCAGTTTTTTGATTATCGAGGCCATGTCTGGTCTACATTATCCGCGATATTCAATGGATTACTGTAAGTCACAGTATACCTGCTCAAATTGTGCCATTTATAGTCTGGAATAATATAGTCCTTTAAATCTGCACCATTAAACTATAGAACTTGAAATGTTTTGATGCATTAGATTCATGTTAGGGGGGATGCTGTATGCAGATATCAGATTTGAGAGTAAACACTTAATGCCACACACAATTTTATTAAGTGTGCTATAATGGAATGAATCATGAATACTTCATAGTGAATCGGGGCTTTTGATGGCTTTTATATCAATGTGTCTACTACAGAGTTATGAACACTTTCATTTGGTAGGCCTGATTGATGAAAAAAAATCCTTTTTGGATTAGTTCATGAAGTTAGAACACTTCCAATTTGATTGCAATTCTTGGTTGAACCAAGCATTATAATTAGAACTGAGCAAACCTTGTTAAAATTAAATACTTTGTGGGGGTAATCCGATCTCATAAAAATAAGATGATCTTCAACAACTCGATTCCTTGTATACTTATATAGACCATATTATGCAATTAAAATGATTTTCCCCCAATATGTTCCCTTAAAGGGAGAAAACAATCAAAACTGCCCTAAATTAAAAAATTAAAAAGGTCAAAGTCTTTTACTCTAGTTGTCCTTTTCTGTGTCTGTTGTTTGGCTGGCAACCAATTCAGGGTATAGTCTGCCTACTTGCGAAAGTTTGGTAGGATAGAGTTCAGCACCCCTGCCACCCTTGTGAGGATAAGTGGAATGGAAAAGGAATCAATGTATAGGGGTATGTTGTCTGATCTGAAAAGTTGAGTGACGTCACTGTCAGCTGGTCTGATGAACAAGATGTAAGCCTTTAAGATAACCACACATGTTTGACATCCTCTTAGAATCAAACAATTGCTTGTAATCTGCTTTTGTTTGTTGCTTTGAAACATTTGTGTCGTTGTATCACCGTATAAACCCGCTCACTTATTGGCTGTGTTGTCAATGTTCCGCCTCCATGGTCTGAGAAAGTGGTGGGGGACAGCAATGGAGATTTTTCACGTGGAGAGGTATGCCAGGTCTTTAGCAAAAAAATAAGAATGTCCGCAGATAGTGACAATCCTGTCACATGAAAGGGAAAGGGTATAGGCGCTCCTGCCTTTGTGACTGTCAAACAGATGGCAACATAGACACAAGGAAGATGACCTAGATTCACACATGGCCAGCCTCTTGCTCACTTGCTTTTTTTTTAAGCATGTCTCACTTCATCTTCACTCGCTATTGTGCAAAATCCTCTGCTCTCGTTCTTCTTCCTCACTGTACCGGAATGAACCTCAGCAGCAGCGGTAGCATCCCTTTTGTTTTTGCTCTTCGGAGCTGATAGAATTTTTTTTTCTCTTTCTATCTTTTTTTGTTCCTATCTCTTAGCCTTCCAGATTAAATGTGTGTTGGTTGTACCCATTGAGGAAATGGTTGCCAAGCAACCAGCTGATGATAGGAGCCTTGGGGTCTGCAGTGATGTCAGACTGAGTTGGAGGCACATTTTTGCATGTGTTAGCGAGAGCGTGTGTTAACAGGAGGATGGCAAGCCTAACCCACAGGAGAGTTCAACATCATTTTATTCAGGTCACGTGCTACGATGCTTTAGTAGACTACCATTATGTAACCGAGCAAAGCCGAGTCAGAACGTGTTGCTTGCGTGTGTGTGTTCATGTGTTGGGGTGTGCAGGGCTGTGTCTCTATGTACATATAAGAGAAAGCTCTAGCGTCTATAAATAAAATACTGCATGCCCATGTTCAGCAATGAGTGTGAGGCTTTATATGTGAAGCTGCCTTTGCTAGTAAGAAGCAAGGAGTCGTAAAACCTGTAGCTATTGTGGAAGCAAGGTCTTCCACCACCATAACAATCCAGCTCTCCATCATTAAACGCTACTGCATTAACACCAGACTTCCCTCCCTTAAGGTTTTTTTTTACACATATTTGGATGTGAGTTTGAAAAAAAAAACTTAGTGTAACGCCATCAGCAATTATCAACTTCGCATTCCGAAAGTATAACTATATTGAGCACTTCTCAAGTGAATCATGACATTGCAAGCTGTAAAATGTATAATTTTTAAAAATTGGCAGAAATAATGCATAAAAACATTTCCATTGCACAATCTATTTAAAAGAAAGTATCTAAGATTGGTGGCCATAAAATGGTACTGGACCAAACCCAGATTTAAAAAAAACATTAAAGCGTACAACATATATCCTTTGCTTCCCAATGGAGAATGTCCAACTTTACAACGTCTTTTTGAGTCTGTATCCGTTTTAGCTACCGCAACCAAGATGGCGCCATTCAAGTGGCAGCCGGCGGCGGTACCGCCGTCCACTCTTGCTCGTTTTGTGTTTTTGCTGCTTTTCTGTCTTAATTATTTAATTTGGTGATTCTTAATGATCCCATTTACTTTGATTTGCCTTGTACTTTGTGCTTTTGCTTTGTTGTTCCGTCTAATCACCCTCTTGCTACTGCCACAATGAAATTTCCCGAATACGGGATGAATAAAGTTATCCAATCCAATCCAATTTAATTCAGAAATTAGAAATTGCAATTTCTGGAGTAATTGCATAGGTAGCTGTGCAATGCTTGTCGTTAGTACACATTTGTCGTAAAAATACAAGCAAGTGTATATACATGTTGTTCATGTAAATGCAAGAACAGATAGTTGTGCGCTAGTAGTACACGTTTAGTACTAAAACACAAGTACACTCGTGTCATACTTGTGGTACTAGTACACGTACTTGTAGTACAAGTATGCGTGCTTTTAGTTGAGTACAAAATATTACACATTCTTTTAGTATAAGTATAAACATACTTGCAGAACAAGTGCATGACATATACTGTATTTTCCAGACGATAAGTCGCAGGGTTTTTTTATAGTTTGGCCAGGAGTGCAATTTATACTCCAGTGCAACTTTGAAATAATGCACACAATATGATATCATTCCACCTGTTATTTTTACACTGAACCGCAAGAGAGACAAGGTCAGAGAGCCCAGACTTTGATGGTTTGGACATGTCCAGAGGAGAGATAGGGACTACAGTAATCCCTCAAATATCACGGATAATGTAGACCAGACATGGCCGAGATAATCGGACAAAAACGCGAAGTAGGGTCACCCATATTATTACTACATACCATACTACATGATTTTGCACGTATACAAAAATAGTACTACACAGGTACAATTATTAAGAAGTGTATTTATTTAATATCACAGTTATAGGGATATGAGAAGACTGCAATGTGTTAATATATAATATCTAAATATAATCTATAAATTAAAAAAAGTAAATACTTTAAGTACTGTACTCACTGTGGAAATAGTGCCTCTCCTCTTGATTTAAATAATACTAAAAATAAAAATACAGCTTATTGGGAGCTTTAGTCCAAGTCCTCTTCGTCAGATTCATTGATGGAATCTTCAGGAGGTGCCATAAGGGAGCTTTTCAGGAGGAGCTTCTTTCTGCAAGAGGTTTTCGGCCCACAAGGAACGTGGCGACCGCCGATGGCCAAATTCAATGGCTCCGACCCTGCTGTTATCAATCTCCTGGACCCGTTGTTTCAAACTGCGTGCCCTATTGAAGATCTCCTGCAGAACGAAGACCACATCACATTCTTCATTCTCATCCTCGTCATTGTCCGCTACCTCTTCTTCCGCACTTCTGTGTTGACGTCCTCTCGTCATGCCAGCTTCACTTATCTACGATGTAAATCCCTTATAAAGTTGGTTCTTTTTTTTTATCCATAATGGTTAACACTCGCTTAGTCTCCTTGCATCGTCCAAATGTTCGACTCTTCTTTTTTGGTAAATGCAGGGTAGATTAATTTATGCTACAATAGTGTGCTACGCCTTTAACATACAGTTGTGGTCAAAAGTTTACATACACGTGAAGAACATAATGTCATGGCTCTCTTGAGTTTCCAGTTATTTCTACAACTCTACTTCTCACAACTGTATATATATATATATATATACACATATGTATATATGTATACCGTATTTTCACGACTATTCGGCACATCGTATTTTTAGCCGCAGTGTCAGTAACGAGTGCTATTTCTGTATTTTAAACACACAAAGCACGCACCGTTTTTTAGACGCATATATATTATATATGGATGGACATCGAAACGCAATAGCGCTGGCTACCGGAAGCAGCCTATTTCCGGGTTCCGGTGCGCAGTGACTGCTGGGAAATATAGTTCTTGCACGCTACACCCACACGCTAAAAACACGTTTTTAAAAAGGCAACAGAAGCAAAACTGAGTTCGGTTGTACTTTATTTAGACATTTTACAACTTACTCACGTCATCATCACCCACAAATCCATCAAAGTTCTCATTTTCTGTGTTCGAATAAAACAATTGCCCAAATGAGTCTTCCAAAACGCCGGGTCCAGCGTTTGTAGTTCTCAAGCCTCCGGGAATGACGGCAAGCTCCGAGTTAATATATATATATATATAGTTCGCAGTCTACCTTTGAATGCTCCGTTGACGCCAACATCTAGCGGCAGGATTTCTTTTGTAAATACAGCCGAAATGATCATACTGGGTGTATTGAAGAACTGGGTGTATTGAAGAACTGGGTGTATTGAAGAACTGGGTCTATTAAGAACTCGATATCCCAGCAGTCACTGCGCAGTACTTTATCTACGGGAAATAGTAGAGTCTGGGGCTGCTTGGCGTAGTTGTATATATATATATATATATATATATATATATATATATATATATATATATATATATATATATATATATATATATATATATATATATATATATATATATAGTTCACAGTCTAGCTTTGAATGCTCTGTTGACACCAACATTTCTTTTGTAAATATAGCCGAAATGACGGCCAGCACCAAATTAGTGTGCTCGCGCGACGTCATACTGGGTGTATTAAAGAACTGGGTGTATTAAGAACTCGATATCCAAGCAGTCACTGCACAGTACTTTATCTACGGGAAATAGTAGAGTCTGGGGCTGCTTGGCGTAGTTGTATATATATATATATATATATGTGTGTGTATATATATATGTGTGTGTATATATATGTATATATATATATATATACATACATACATACGCTCCACTTAGACTTTTATGTGCGCCTTATAGTCATGGAAATACGGTATATATATATATATATATATATATATATATATATATATATATATATATGTGTGTATGTATATAAATTGTATGAGGTTATTATTGATGATTGTTTATGTGTCGCAGCTGTAGCTGCAGTAGAGGTTTTATAGCCATAAAATAGTTTTTGAGGGTTGGATTGATTCCGATAGCTGAAGGCGTCACTAGAAAATTCACGGACCGCCACAGATATATATATATATATACATATATATATTTATTATATATATATATATACATATATATATATATATATATTTATTATATATATACATATATATATATATATTATATATATACATATATATATATTTATTATATATATGTATATATATATATATATATATATATATATATATATATATATATATACTGAGCCCTATTTAAAATTCAGCGCCGAAGAAGAAGCTAATTTTGATGTGGGTGTGTGTCCATTCATATTGGAAAGACAGTGTGAAGGGACGAATGTAACACGTCATCATCTGTCGTAACGTAAAAGCCTGACATCTTTAGGGAGATCAAATTCTTATCCAGAAATGAATGAGCCAAGGTTGAAAAATCATAATGGGGCAGTTCACACAAAAACAATCTGATACCCGTGATTCATGCAATCAACAAAATTGACATGGCAGCGTAGCTACAGACTGCCATATTCTGATATTGCTAATATAAATATTGTTACATTAGTCAGCACCAATTATTTTAAATGCATTGTACAAATTCACTTCATTTAAAATCTTAAAACAAACAATGTTTTTCAAGAAGCATCAGGATCAGGCGTAACTCTAGGGCAGCTAGTTCATTGCGGAAACGTAAAGTGCTAGGGAAGAATGAAAGTAGTTCTTATAGCAGAAGGCAGACAGATGGCAGAGACTTGTCAGTTCATTAATGTATCATGTTCTTCTGTGCCTCCAATCTTCTGTGAATATGTGTTCATATATGATGTTTATCACATGTTTTATGTTGTTTCAAATGTCAATATCTCATCACTCCTCCATGAATCTTGTTGAGAAGCAGCATTTAAAATTGCCCAACCTCATCCAGCACATTGCCATGCACCTCAAATAACCCAGTTGCATTTGGGCATAATTACTGTCCTTTTCGTTTCCCCTCAGGCTTTTCCATATGTTCCAGACAGGGAAGTGCCATATCTAGGGTAAATTTAGCAAGGTGCTGGTACAAATGATTTTTTTCCATTTGATCAGATGTGGCCTGTTTTCTGCCCTCAGTCATAGATTAGTATCGAAGCGCTTTGAGTAGCCTGAAGGTAGTAATACAAGTGAAGGCCTACCAATTAGCCTCGTTGGCCCTGATCGAGAGACAAAAATGGGGGCAATAAAAAGTGTGTTCACTCAATCTAGTGGTGCATAGCTTTTTGCCTGGGCAATCAAGTTTGTGGCCATTTTTGCACGCACAAACTCTTCGCAAAGCACACCCGTGCTGACAGGTCTGTCAGTAAGGGAAGAGAATGCAGAACAAGCAGTGTGCTGTCCTCAGAGAAAGGTGAAAAATAAGATGAATATTCTGCTTGGATTGCTTTGAACTTTGGGATGGATGCGTTACTTGATCATATAACATAAGTATCTTATCAGAATCAACATCTGTATCTATTTTTCATGTTTTTGTTACTATGATAGAAGTTTCAGATCCACTGCTCTATATTGTTCATAAGAGTTATGTTGACTATCAATGCTTTGCATATGCGTATAAGCCCACATTTGTGTACCATGCTTCTTGGATCCAGCTTAGTGGAACCCTAATAGCCAGAGAAGACAATTTGATGGAATACTTGTATGTTGGGAGGTGGTCAGCGCGTCTGCCTCACAGCTCTGGGGTCCTGGGTTCGAATCCAGGTCGGTCTACCCATGTGGAGATTGCATGTTCTCCCTGGGCCTGCGTAGGTTTTCTCTGGTTACTCCAGTTTCCTTCCACATTCCGAAGACATGCATAGTAGCCTGATTGGACACTCTAAATTGCCCCTAGGTATGAGTTGAATGTGAATGGTTGTTTGTCTCCTTGTGCCCTGCGATCAGATGCCACAAATCAGTGGGGCATTATTGATTTTTTTTCTAAAATCTTATATTACTAGTGGTTTTGTTTTGTTTTGGCATTTTAACGTTAACAAGGAAACTAACCAATTTGATTGAGCCATAACACTCACATTGACATATCTTAAGCAGTTCCTTGTTGTAATTTAGCTGATTTAGATTTCTTTATCTTATTAAAAACTAAAACACAGAAAATTACAATATACTACTGTGAAAAGCGTCGGCTTTGAACACAGTTGGCACATGTATAATTTAAAACAGGGTGAAAGGGTTCTAATCCTTTACAAAATCAGTTTTAGGTTGGCTCAGAAGATTTCGGATATGGGTAAAACTGCTAATCTGACAGAATATTCAAATTTTCTGAATAGTTCTAAGTATATAGTATTTAGCCAGGAATTTTTCACCACCATTCATAGAATGGATAGACACTGCCATCTACTGGTATTTGTATAGGTCATCTTTCCCAGGTTGTTTGAAAAATCCTTTATGTAAAACAACCACTAAAATTAGGCTGAAATTCTGATCTATTTTGTGTTTGTTTGAAAATGTTGCATTCCTCATAACCGCAGTTTTTTTCATTTAAATCCCAAACATATTGTTTGGCTGCAAATTTAGAAACCCAAAATGAGACAAGAAATAGCTGTCCCATAAATTATTTCATTTATTTTCTGATCTGCTTATCCTCACAAGTGTCGCTGGGGGTGCTGAAGCCTATCCCAGGTAACCACAGGCAGCAGGCAGGGGACACCCTGAATCAGCCAATTACTGGGCATAATGAGACAATCAACCAGTCATGTTCACACTCATACCTAGGGGCAATTTAGAGTGTTCAACCAGCCTACTCTGCATTTTTTGGGATGTGGGAGGGAACTGGAGTACCCAAGGAAACCCACGCAACCCCGGGGAGAGCATGCATTACTCCACACAGTGAGGATCGATCTGGATTTGAACCCAGGTCCCCCACTGTGAGGCCGACACGCTAACCACTCAGCCGCCGGGCCACCCTTTCTGTATATACAAAGAGGAATGACAGGTTTGAAAAAAATCTAAACAAATGTTCTTTCATTCATTTTTCGTACAGCGAGGGGAACTGGAGCCTCTCCCAGGAAACTATGGGCACCAGGCGGGGGGACACCTGAAATTGGTGGCCAGCTAATCACAGGGCACAAGGAGACGGACAACCAATCACGCTCACACTCATACCTTGGGGCATTTTAGAGTGTTCAAACAGCCTACCCTGTATTATTTTGGGGACGTGGGAGGAAACCAGAGTACTGGAAGAAAACCCACACAGGCCCAGGGGGAACATCCAAACTCCACACTGGATGGTCCGAACTTGCGACTGAAGACTCGGTCTCTGAATGTGAGGGTGACGTATCAACCACTCTGCAACCGGGCTGCTAGAATGTTCATACAAAACATTTTAAGAAACTTTTCAATAGGAATGTCGACTTGTATCTTTGATTAATCTCAGGACACCTTTAGAAATCATAAATATAAAACTGTAGAATTATTACTGTGTCCCCATCCCATCATTGTCTTTCTAAACTAAAAACCCACTGACCTGTCACTTGATCAGAGATGCATAGTAAAACTGATTGTTGTCAAGAATTACTACTGTTTAGCCTCTAACTTCTCTGCCCTCTCAGGCCCCCCTCTGATGACTCAGGAATGCTGAATAACGCCGCCGCCTCCACGCCTCCGAGCAGCCTTCCTCCTCAGACACACCCCTGCAGCCCTCCAGACTCCTCTTCCTCTCTCACCCCCTGCTGTTCACTGCCACCATCGGTGTCTCCCACCCTCACGGACGTCTTCGGCCTGCCCACCCCGCCCATGGGCAGTGGCGGGGCATACAGTCTGAGTTCGTCGTGCGGAGGCAGCGGGAGCTCCCGGTCACCATCGCCCCTGACTCTCATGCAGGCGGCATCCGGGAAGCCCTTTGCCTCCAAACCCGTGGAGCTGTGGAGCAAGTACGACGTGGCCGACTGGCTGGAGAGCCTTCACCTTGGTGAGCACAGGGATGCTTTCCTGGATAATGAAATCGAGGGTGCCCACCTGCCCTCCTTGCAAAAAGAGGACCTGATAGACCTGGGCGTCACGAGGGTGGGCCACCGCATGAACATCGAGAGAGCCCTCAAACTGCTGCAGGATAGATAAGGTCACGCTCGGAGCACGCGGCGCAAGAGACGCATGTCTCAACTTAATCAATATCTCTTCACATGCTCCGGCCGGGATGTTTTCTCCAAGTTAATGCTGCTGTTCTTGTCCTCGGTCATTCTCAACTCAGCACTCCTGTCCAGCCTGCCTCCCTCCTGCAGCCCCTAAAACCTATGGGGATGGTAGTATGTGGGAGGAGAGAAGAGGGGGGAAAGGACAGCTCAACTGTGGAAGTACTTGATTCCTCATGATAAGAAACTGCAGTTTTGGAATACTACAGACCTTTTCCCCATATGTGGGTGTGTGAAAACCAGCTGAGCTGGTCTTTTTTTCTCTTCTTTTGACCCTTTTCTATCTTTGCTAGAGATTAATATGAGAATATTTCTTCACTAGAGTCCAACTGGAGTCCTATTTCTGGATGCATCGAAAGTTATAGAGAACCACTTGCTTTTCACCTGTTTTTGTCAAATTGAGAACAGCTCGCTCACATACGAATGAATATACAGTGACCACAACAAGCACATAACACTTAATGCACATAAATCTATGACGAAGAAGAAAACCGTCTTTTTCACAGACACACGAAGCATGAGTACAATGAGTACACACTGTCAGCGTAAACGCCTTCTCCTGAAAAAGTCTAGTGTGGCTGGGGGGGGTCTGCATTGCCAAAGGCCAGCACCCTTATTGAAACTTAAACGTTTTAAAGCAGTCCATCATTTGGATGAAGTCATAT
The DNA here is from genome assembly GCF_051989625.1 of Stigmatopora argus. Taxonomy (NCBI): domain Eukaryota; kingdom Metazoa; phylum Chordata; class Actinopteri; order Syngnathiformes; family Syngnathidae; genus Stigmatopora; species Stigmatopora argus. The sequence continues at coordinate 21,735,660 of NC_135388.1, read as the reverse complement.
CAGCTTGTCTGACAACAAAAGGGCACATTGTCATATCTTGCTTGGTTCGTGTGTGTGATTGTGAAGGTGGATGATAAACATTGAGGGACATTCCCTACAGAGAAGCTAGAGGTTCACTTTTTCAACAGTAATTCCTTACACTCTGCAGTAAAACTGTGTAAGACTGCTGGGTTAACATCCCTGACACAAAGTAGAATTCATTAGAGCTCTTCAAGGAACACTGACTGATCAGCTGACAGAGATGCATTTTGGAAAAGAAGAAGAAAAATAGAAATGGAACCTCAGAGGGAAAGTATAAATAAAGTGTGAAAGGCAATTTTGTTGCTACACAACGTAGGCCCAGATATATTTGGACCATTACGAAGTGTTTATGATTTGCAATTATATCATTTATTTAAAATGAAAGAATCAAGATGTTGATAGAGGGTAGACTTTTAGCATGACCACTTACTATTTCACATATTGGAGTAATTTTAGCTGATATTAGTTTTTAGACTTAAGCCGTTTATTTAGCATATCGCGCAATTAGTTTGACTTCCAAGTAGATCACAATACATGGAAGAGTGTGTGTGTGTAATTTTGGGATTGCTGGTCAAACATACTTCCCAAAATCTACACTCGTGATACCTTCTTTAATGTCCTTAATGTTTCTATTGTATGAGGGTTTAAATATAAACTATACACTATGGAGGTAATTTTTTTCCATTCATTCATTTTCTGAATGGCTTACCCTCACAAGGGTCGCTGGAGCCTATCCCAGTTGACTTCGTGTACAAGGCAGAGGACACCCTCAATTGGTGGCTACCCAATTGCAGGTCACGTGGAGATAAACAACCATTCACGCTCACACTCATACCTAGGGGCAATTTAGAGTGTTAAACTAGCCTACCATGCATGATTTTAAAATGTGGGTGGAAACCGGAGTACCCGGAGAAAACCCATGCATGCCAGGGGAGAACATGCAAACTCCACAAACGAGGAATGACTTGGGTTTAAACCCAGGAGGCCAGAACTTTGAGACCAATGCCCTAACCACTCAACCGCTGAGCCGCCAGAGGTAAATTTGATGAGGTAAAAGCAATTTGTAGTTTTGGGAATAATAACTTTTTTTAAGTGATTTTTTTTGAACAACTGAAAATGTATTTCATTTATTATTTTTACACCTCGGGCGCAATCATGGGCACGCTGGGTAGACTATGTCTCCCGACTGGCCCGGGAATGCTTTGGGATCCTCCCAGAAGAGCTGGATGAAGTGACTGGGGAGATGGAAGACTAGGCTTCCCTGTTGAAGCTGCTCCCCCCACGACCCAACCTCAGATAAGTGGAGGAAGATGATGACGATTTATTATTTTTAATAAAGAATGACAAAATTCACATTATCTACATACATCATAGTTTCCATACATTAATTATTTTTCCCCAGAACTAAAATAAGTGTTTGCCGTAAAAGTTACTCCTGTTGAAACTGCAAGTTACCAAACAAAGCGCTGGTGGGCGGCCCGGCGTCTGAGTGGTTAGCGCGTCGGCCTCAAACTGGGGGACCAGGGTTCAAATCCAGGTCGGTCCACCTGTGTGGAGTTTGCATGTTCTCCCGGGCCTTTGTGGGTTTTTGCCGGGTACTGCGGTTTGCTCCCACATACCAAAGACGTGCATGGTAGGCTGATTGGACACTAAATTGCCCCTAGGTATGGGTGTGAGTGTGCATGGTTGTCCGTCTCCTTGTGCCCTGCGATTGGCTGGCCACCAGTTCAGGGAGTCCCCCGCTTCTGGCCCGAAGTCAGCTGAGACAGACACCAGCACCCCCCGTGACCCTAGTGAGGATAAAGTGGTTCAGAAAATTAGATGAGAAAGCGCTGGTAGCAGTGCTTCATTAGCATGACCGAATGGGTTCATCTTGTCACTCATTTTAGGGGGTAGAAACAAAGGTAAATGTGTACACCATGGACACAGTTGGCAATCAGTTTTATACATGATGTTTAATTTTTGTCATGCCACTTTAACAATGACCAAATTCTACTGGAACTAACAGTGGTACTGTAGTCATAAATTTAATAGCTAGGCTTTTTCAAACGCAAATACTTTTACATTGCTAAGAGATCGCTTCTGACCTACCACTGCCTGTATATTTTCAGATTTAACAAACAAATCCTTAATTGATTAGTACAATAGGAAAAAGTGGGAACCAAAAATCACTGTTGTGAAGCATTTTTCACTGATATGACAGCTACCGTATTTTTCGGACTATAAGTCGTCCCTGAGTATAAATCGTACCAGCCAAAGAATACACTATAACCTAAAAAAACATGTAAGACTGTTGGTGGTCAGAGAGAAAGAAACAATGTATATAAGTGCCACTTAAGTATTAGGGGCTGGCCCAGCCAAACTATGAAAAAGGGCAACTTATACTCTGGAAAATAAAGTATTTACTACATATTTTTCTTTAGACATCCACTCAATGACAGGAGTCATTCATTTATCACAAAATGACAAAACTCATTTCAACCTTATGATCTGTGGATAATCACCTTTATCACACACTTGCTTAAAATGTGAATAATTAGCAAGTAAAAAGACATAATAAACAACCCGTCCCATGCGACATAGATACTAAGTTTCAGGATGATCGGTTGAGAAATGATGACAGAGCGGACAAGTAGGACTTTTTGTTGTTCCACAAGAACCACATCAATCTGAGTGGAAAGTTGACGGGCCTTTATCCTGGAGTAATTTTTAAAAAAAATTACAGGAACAGAAGTGTGTAGACAACTCCAAGTGATTGAGACTTGGTCAGTTGTCATTGTGAAGTGTTAATTTCCCATTGCTGTAGGAACCATTCTTTTGCAAATTACTATATAATGTGATGAACATGATCTAATACAAATATTTAAAAAAAAATTAAAAAAATCAGGAAGTTGTTAACACATCAAATCTGAGTGAATTGGAGCAATTTCCTTTGCCGGTTGTTCTTGAAAATGAAATGAGGAAATAAGAATCATTTCATAATCACAGCAGTTAAAAATTGGAGAATATTTTACTATCTAAAACCGGAATTGAATCTTTACTCATTTTCTAGTTTAGTATGTAATTTCCTACACTATTTTCCCACATTTATACAAAAGCTCTATTTGAATGAAATGACATTTGATACACATCAACTAAATTGTCTTTTTGGGGGGGTAATTATTTGTGTTTCTTTTCTGGTTTTGGTGGTGGGAGGGTTATTTTTTTCTTTTGTGTATGTGTGGGTGTGTGTGTGCGTGTGTGTGTGCGTGCGTGTGTATTTTGCAGTTTTTGCCGGTGTTGCAAATTTTGTTGATTTTTTTTCATTTTTTGTAGTTTTGCTTATTTTTGTGTTTTTTGAACATTTATTCATGACCCACTCCCACTCAACATGAATTTGACATCTAATGACATCAATGGCAGCCAATGAGTCCCCTACAATGGCTAAACGGCTAAAATGGACCAATTTGTCCATTTTTGTTTTTGTGGGTTTGTTTCTTGTTTTGGAGGTGGTTGCATTTTTTATCTGTTTGTCAGAGAACTTTTTTCCCCATTGATTTTAGGCCATTTTGTGAGGAGGAAACAGCTTGCTATTTAGCCTTTGGATTTCATCATTCATCTTCCATACCGCCCATACTCAAAAGGATTGCGGGGGTTGCTGGAAACTAACCCAGCTGTCGTCGGGGGAAAGGCAGACTACACCCTAGACTGACTGCCAGTCAGTCGTAGGGCACACAGGGAGACAAACAACCAACCGCACTCCCAATCATACCGCCATCAGCGGGAATCGAGCCTACGCCTGCCCGCACCTGCCCGAACCGAAGTCAGGCAAGTGAACCACTACACCACGATATTTAGCCTCTGGCATTATCTTAATCTTACCTTTAGTGAAGACGCCTGTATGCTTTATTATTTTTGAGACATTTAGCTGAGGAAGAGGAGGAGGGGGGGGGGGGGTGATTTTACAACCACACTGTTTAATTTATTGTTTAATTCACTTGTTTTTAAGCTTTGATTAGGCAAAGAACCAAATTCATACTCATATGCTGCCGTGGTACCCTGTGGCCAATTTCAATTTTCCATGCCTTAATGCTTCACCGTTTTAGACATCTGCAAAACCTGATCTTCCACAGTTTTATGGCAGTTGGCCTTCTCAAAATCACCAAATCAATAAATTAGCACTGGGACAATCGGAAATTTGTAGTTCATGCTTTCTTAACGGCGGCCCTGCGGCTTGAGTGGTTAGCACGTCGGCCTCACAGCTCTTGGGGTCCTGGCTTCAAATCTAGGTCGGTCCACCTGGGTGGAGTATGCATGTTTTCCCCGGGCCTGCGTGGGTTTTCTCCGGGTACTCTGGTTTCCTCCCACATTCTAAAAAAAACATGCATGATTGCCCCTTGGTATGAGTGTGAGCGTGAATGGTTGTCTGTCTCCTCGTGCCCGGCTGGCCAACGATTCAGGGTGTCTGGCCCGAAGTCAGCTGGGATCGGCTCCAGCACCCACCGCGACCCTAGTGAGGATAAATCGGTTCAGTGAATGAATGAATGAATGCTCTCTAAACAACTGCCTCTAGGATGCACGTTTGGCTGATGGGTGTTTAGGGGGGCAGAGTTTGCGAAAGGTCATTTAAGCATCCCTCGCCACCTTGGGGGTCTTATAATAGAAGAGTGTTAATGCACATTCATACACTCCACATTGCCCTTGAAGCACTAAAAAAGAAATTGATTCAGAAAGCATAATTTTCCATCCGCTTGAATTAGAAAAAAGAATACAGAGTATTATAACTGGGTCATATTTTATTCTAGACTCTAGAGTAATGGAACTGCCGTGGGAAGTAGAAATCCAATCCAGTATCGAAATGTGTATATAAGAGTGTTTTAACAGTATGTTTAATTGAGTGCATGTATAGACTTTGAAGTAGCAGAGTTAATACCCACGGAGGGTTCCCTTCCTGATCTGAATGAAGGCAAAAGCGGCATCCACTTCCCATAGAGGATGCTTTAAATAAGGTATACTGTTGGTTGGCTATTGTGCAGCTTTAAGCCAATTCTTTATGCGTGTACTCTCTGCGTGATTTAATACATCTGAACGCCCGATGTCTGCAAAGTATTTTTGAAAAATGCGGACTCGTCGCCCGCTCGGCTGCAGTGGGCAAGGCAAAGCCCTTGAAGAGTTTTATTCTGGGAAAGCTCCAAACGCACTGTGTTCTGTGAACATCAGCAGCAGTGAGGCTGGCACGGGACAATGCTGCTATAAATCTGTAACTTATTTTCAAACAAATAGTAATGTGTCAGCAGGGGTCGAAAAGCACAGTATTTTTAAAAAATTTGTATAGAGTTCTATGACATTTTATAGAGATTATCTTCAAAAATATATGTTCAGCACCAGTGTGTGATTTGCCAAATACAGAAATGCTATATATAATATATATATATATATAAATATATATATATATATATATATATAAATATATATATACATATATACATATATATATATGTATATATACATATACATATAGATAAAACTTGATATTCTCATTAGATTCATGGTTTATGTAAGAAGCAATATTTATTCAGAATTAATCTCCTTTGTTGTGTTTTCTTTTCCCATTACAAAGTGACATATCACATTATGCTTACTTGTCTGTATTTCAATGAACTGTTGCTGAGATACAGTCTACTCATGTGGTAGATTTCAGATGTTGGCCAATCAAGTGACCACTAGAACCAGGTATTTTCTGGCCGCAACTTGCCTATCTAACATTTTCTGTAAATCTCTGACTCAAGGGAGCAATTTGTGTATTGTCGGGGGCAAATATGTACATTTTTGGTATATGTCTGCATACACCTTAGTAAAGAAATGTACACTTAAATAAATTCACCCAGAAAACTTTAGTTGTGGTGACAGTAATTTGCACACAGTGGGACAACAGCTCAATAAACAGTGTTCTGTGTGAAAATGTAGAGCTGAGTAGATATAGTAAGAATCTTTAAAAGTGTCACCAGCTATGTCGAGGACAAACCTGGCTCACAAAAGCCACTTCCACTCCACCTTTTAAATCTGCTCCCACTAGTCCCATTGGTTAACATTTGGGTAAATCTTTCTGTCTTTTTCCTAACTTATTTTGGTTCCAAGATTAGGTTTTATTCTTTGTCTTTCTACAGACTAAGATGTTTTGGGCAATTTGTGTAAAAGACTTGTGTTCATGTTTTTCCATGTTGCTGTAATTTTGTGCTTCAAAAAAAATCACCCTAGAATCAACTAATTGCTGAAATGAATAGAAGAGAATTTTCTTGTAAGTGCACTCTTCATTCCTTACCGCCCCAAATTCCTCAAGAATTCTTGTATGGCAAGCAAAAGTCACTGTAAGAAATAAATATAACATGGCACTAGTGTTGTTGTCTTTTTACTTTCTTGTTGTGTGGTGGTGGAATTGGACGTCAGTGGCCTAAGGAGGCTTGGAAATAATTTCACCGTTCCCTTTTGGAGATAAATACGGTAAGACAACAAATTGATTTTGAGAGGCTGATTATTGTAACTGTCTGAAGAAAAAAATGTTCAATGTACAAATTTGAATAAGACCACAGGGCTTTGTGGTCTTATCTTCATCCAGAAGATTGACTTGTTTGTAGAACATTAACTCATTTAAAGACAGGTCTGTTGGCGTCAATGGCAACTACTATTGTGCTGGAACAGAAGAGGGCTGTCATCCAGTGACAGGCCACGGCATAGGTGAGCGAGGTGGTTGCCAAGGGCGCCCTCTACAGGAGGCCAAATTGCTAAAATAGATTATAGGGGTGTGTATTGCCTCACATTTTCTTATGATTGACATCACGATTCGATTCGTCCTGATACTATTGTCTTTTGTTTATCACTTTGATAAAAACTCATCAAAATACAATTAGTCTAATAATTTATTTCTTATTCATCAATAAAGTAAATATTTGAAAAACTAATGCTTTTACATCATAAGATTTTCAGTTTTTTTTTGGGGGGGGGGGCTGCCTAGATGGTGCGAGAGGTCAGCGCGAGTGGTTAGCGTCGGCCTCACAACTCTGGGGGCCTGAGTTCAAATCCAGGTCATGTCCATCTGTGTGGAGTTTGCATGTTCTCCCCGGCCGGGCCTGTGTGGGTTTCTGCCAGGTACTCTCGTTTCCTCCCACTTATAAACATCAATCTTTGCCCTGCAAATGACTGAAACGTATCTGTCCAAAGTCCTGCTGACAACTGTCAGTTTTACCTGCATTTAAGACTCACTCACTGGTCATTCGGAGAGAGTTACAAGGACAACAGACTGAGCGGTTCACGCTGTTTGAGCTCTCCCCATTCAGCAGTCTGGTAATAAACGGAATCTCCTTTAAATTGGTCTCACTCTTTCTTATGAAATCCATGTGTAAAAAAAAATCCATGATGTGTAAAAAAATAACTATATCCAGTTGATATAGCTTATTGGAAAAAAAAATAGGTGATATGATTTAACCAGATAAAAGTACAGATACAAAATAATTTATTTGAAAGGACACTTTATTATTATAAAACCCCAAAAGATGGAAAATAAATGCTGCATGGGAACACAGACAGAAGCACTCACACCTATTTACGGTACACGACTAACAATCAGTCAGTTAAGAGATATGCACTGCTTGGAGTATGTGTCATTTCATAACAGTTAGCTATAATGTCACCATTGCAGCTAACTATTTTCTTTTTTTCCATGGGCACACTCGTAAGACACATTAAGCCATGACAAGGGATAACACTCAATAGCACGAAACCCAAGAATTTAAACAAATATAAATTTTAAAGTTTTTTTCCCTCAGATGTGAAGTCCGAGTCAAAATATATTCTCAAATGCACCGTCACTCAAATAATCTTTTCAAGTTTTCAAAGATAAGATCAAAAGTGAGATGTAGTGTAGTTTCACGATTTGTCTAAATAAGCGCTTACATCGATGGCCCCATGTATCTTTCTAAAGCTTGAAAATGATATATGTTTACGTTTATCAAATGATCATCTTAAGCTGATAAGCAATACTTTAAAGATTTAGTTTTTAAAACACGACCAAAATTGATCTAGCATTGGGTTTTGGTCAATGGCAAAGAATGTTCACTGTACAAAGTTTTGGTCTCCTGTGGGGGTCTTCTCTAACCAGTGGTCACTTTTAAACTGTGAACACACATTTTAAACCCTTGCCAACAACCTGGATTTTTGTCAAAATAACCTTAATAGAAGTGGTGCCTTTTCATCTGTACATACATTTTCATGCTGAAGTGATCACGCTGTGTGAAGTTATCTGTGACCAATACAGCTAACCTTTGATATTTCTGAGGCCTAAGTTTTTTCTTCCATTTACTAGGTGTTGGATTGATTCTATAGTTTGGGTTCTGTCACCGCTAGAGGTGTGATGGTAATAGGTGCAAAATAATGCAGATGTAGAAGACCTTTGTCGTTTTGCACAGTGTTGATGTACTGATAAAAATGAAAAGGAGAGAAAGTAGACCTAAGCGAAAAAAGGAACCAAATTGACATCCTCTCCTTATTGAGCGTTGACATCACTGCCGTACTTCAACATAATTGGCAGGGAAAAGGCCGTAAGCTCCTCTGCAAACACCGCGCCACCAGCCTTCGTCGATCATCTCAATGTTGGTGATGATGTCATCAGGGTCAAAAGAGATCTCGTCTTCGCCAGCTAAAATGGAAATTTAAATTGTTAACAAATCAGACTGTATTCAAAATGTTGCAACCGTAAAACAAAATCCAACAGTAAAATACTGCTTCCACAATGATGTCAACAGAGGCAGTGTTGGTTTTAATTTCATATTAATTAACAACAATAATTTTGGATAGATGTGCAAAGATGACAAACTCATACAAGAGGTCAACAGAAAATCTATTTGTGATGCAATACAATAACTTTATATCAAGTTGAATGTTTATAAGTTTACATTAACAACAAAAATGACTTTTACCTTCCTCATTTTCTCAAACCTTTCGTACCAATTAGCATGAAAAAAAATTGTTGTTCGTAATTTTATGTGAATGAGGGTATAATTTTAACTGCAAAAAAAATTGCTTAAGCTGTGAGAAGATGGGGGGAAAACAATACCAATATAAAATGAATAAAGTCAAAATATTACCAAATCTGAAATCCAATATGAAATTCTACAAGCAATGGTTACACATTACAACAAAGAGTACGCAGTTGCAAACAAATTGCCCTCATGGGAACACTTTTTTGACTCTGCATTTCTGAATGTACATACAGTAATACCTTGAGATACGAGTTTAATACGGCCCGGGACCGACCTCGTATGTCAAATCAATTTTTCCCATAGAAAATAACTAAATACGAATTAATATGTTCCCACCCTCTGAAAAAAACACCAAAAACAGGATTTTCCAATGGAAAAACAATGTTTGTCCTAATTCACCACCTACTCACAAAGTAACAAATAGCTATCAAGTGGTTATGATCCTCAATACTAAAATGTGACATTATTCATTAGAGACAGACGGTTGCGCCTAGGAGGGAGAGACTTGACGGCAACGTGCTCGTAACATAATATGAATTTTAAATTTAACGTAAATGAACTTAGATTACTATACGCACACTTGAAAATAAGTTTTAATCTTACGTTAGACTAAATTTAAACCCCTTGTCCGATAACCGAGGCAAAGATGTTAATGTATTCCACTGCGGCTTTCAAATCGGATGCTCCTGCGTCTGCATGATTCAGAACAGAGTTTATCCCAATTCGTCTTTTAAAATTATCGAACCAGCTACGACTCGCTTTGAAGGGTTTCGCCGGTGTCTTTTTCAGATGCTTGCTTTGCTTTCAAGTCCATGTTGATTCTGCTGGATTTTTCGCAGATTATCAACTCGGTCACGCTTTCTCCAGTAAAAGATGCAACCTGTACGAACCGGTGCTCGTAGATATCTTTACGCGAGGGAGATACAGAGAGAAAGATAGGGCAATACAGACGCTCCCCTACTTACGAACGAGTTAGGTTCCGAGCGATTGTTCATAAGTTGAATTTGTTTGTAAGTTGATTCAGTGCTATATTTTGTAATATAATTTATGTTTAAGGCCTATATAAGTATATTGAAGGTTTATATAAGTGCATTAGTATGTTTAAGGCTTGTATAAGTAACACGCATTGGTTTGTACTAAAAAAAACATTTAATAAAATGGAGAGAATACATACAGTACTGTATACATACATTAGAGAGAAAGAGAGAGATTTACTAGAAACTGGCCGAAAGAAGCTATCTAATTACGATTGCAGTTTTCTTTTTTTCATCATAAATGATGCGGTAGCACTGTATGACATCATTCAATTGATTTGCAAACTTTGTGCAACGTTCAATATTTGGGTCCTGCTGCTCGATCTTTATGTTTATAAATGGTGCTGACGGTCGAACGATTCAAGTTGTATTCGCGTGCAACGCTCACCACTTTATCACGCGCATCAAGCTTCGTTATTATTGCCACTCATTTCAAATGAAATGGCTTGCCTCTTCCTTGCACCTCCCTCACTAGAAGCCCTTCACTTTTCACCAACCATATTGAACAATGGATGCACGAGATATTAAATGATAAAAATGAAAAAGGTTCTTTGCGCACTGGAGATATGTTCACGCACTTCCGCACTGCAACGAACTAGGAAGAGGAAGGTGGATGCGGGGTGAGCTGAGCTATCACAGCGCCAGGCGTCGGTATTAGCGGCGGAAAGAAGCACTACTCGGAAAAACGCGCGCAATACAAAATCGAACTTACGAACATTTTTCGACATAAACGCAATTTGCAGACATGTTCGTATGTACCGTTGTTTGTAACTCGAATGTTCGTAAGTAGGGGAGCGTCTGTATATATTTATCCAAGTTAATTTAAATTTGTTTGTTCGTTTACGAGTGCGTTGTTGCCGTGGATAAAGTCCCCCCGAACAGCCCCCACCTCCGCCTCCGTGTGTGTTGTCTCTCCCCTCCGCGAAATGCGTCTAATTTTACATCTATTAAACACATTTTATTACTATTAAACCACTCGTTATTTATTACATTATCAATATATGACGAATTAGAAGAAATAAAACATTTTTTCCAATCCAATATCCTGTTTTTGGTATTTTTTCAGAGGGTTGGAACGAATTCATTTGTTTTCAATTAATTTCAATGGGAAACGTTCGCTCGAGTTACGAAAAGCTCGACATACAATCTCAGTCTCGGAACGGATTACGATCGTATATCGAGGTACCACTGTACTAAAATGTGTTTAATAGAACTATAAAATTGGAGGCGGAGGATACACAGACGGACATACACAAGGAAGAAGCAGGCGGGGGGACTTTATCCACGTCAACACACTCGTAACCGAACAAACAAATTTAAATTAACTTGGATTAATATATACAGACACACTCAAACATACGTTTAATGTAACTTTACACAAAACTGAATTCTAATTTTGTTTTAATCTTTTTTTTACCTTTGTAACGGGTTGACTCCACCCGCACGTTCAGCCGGAGTCTTCAAAACGAACGCATCAAGAGTTGTTTGTTTTTGCCTTCCCTTCAAAATATTTCGAAAATGACGCGCACAAATGTCATAACAATACGAAAATGCGCGACTACTTGCCAGCTTGTCAGGGTGCCTCTTTTCTACAAAATCCGAAAACTATTGCCACTTCGTTGTAACTTTCCTGGGTGATAATCAAGGCCAATGTCTTGATGAATTCCACCGCGGCTTTCGAATTGGAACTTGCTGCTTCCCCGTGTCTGATTACCGAGTGTATTCCAGATCTTCTTTTTAATTTTTCGAACCATGACTCGCTTTTAAGGGTTCTGAAGGTGTTGAAGGGTCCCCTATTTCAGATCCTTTCGTTGTTATCAAATCCATGTAAATTCAGCTGGCTTTTTCACAAATAGTTGACTCGGTCTCCTGCTAACTGTATATCTTTTATCCACAATAAAAGAAGGCTCTCCATCTCATCATGAATGTCACTGCGCCAGTGGGAAATTATAGTTAGTCCTTTGGAAGGCCTCTTCTCCTTAATTGCATCCTTCTGCTTAAAGATGGTGGATAAGGTTGACGTATTCCTCTCGTATTGCCGAGCAAGCTCGGTGACACGTACACCACTCATATTTTTCAATTATTTCGCGCTTAATGTTGTCAACGGTCGCCTTTTCTTTGCAAAACTCTGCTGATCCATTGTTGTTTACTTTGTATGTAAATGTGGTATGCATTGATCAACGTGGAAAAAAACCAGGGGGGTAATGCAAAGATCTGCCCTGTGCTCGTAGATATATTTTATACACGAAAGAGATGCGGCAAGACAGTGCCATGGCCATCTGGCTTGCTCGCATCTCGAAATTTTTCTCGTATCTAGGGCGAATTATTCGATCGAAATTTTCATCGTATCACGAGCATCTCGTAGGTAGAGCTGCTCGTAGGTCGAGGTACCACTGTAATTAAAATCTTCTTGAGGAAAGAAACGAGGATGGATTTTGTGTACCGTTTTTTCATGACTATAAGGCGCATTAAAGTCTTTAATTTTCTCCAAAATAGACAGGGTGCCTTATAATATGGAGCGCCGTGTCAAACTTGCGATGACTTCGCAGCCTGGGTTCAGGACTGCAGCATGATACATATCTATACTAGGACCAATGGATGGATAAAATAAAATAATTACCGTATTTTCACGACTAAGGTGCACTAAGAAGTCTTAAATTTTCTCCAAAATAGACAGGGCGCCTTATAATGCGGTGCGCCGTGTGTATGCCCCGAGTTCCAAAGCCTGACTGAGAGCACTTCTGGCCGACATGCTTCTTATACAGAGAGAAGGCAGACATGGGTAGGGTCAGGCATGTGGAGGGTGTGTGTGTAAGAAGACGCTAAAGGCACGCCCCTACCAGGTACCCGTATATAGTGTGGGGATATGCTTTATTGCAAAACAATTTCAGTTCGGTTCCTAAGGCCACCCCGAAAAGGAATAATACAAATGACACGCTTACGAAGCTCAGTTCAAACTTCAAGCCATCAATTATGCAGGGGAACATGGGAATAGAGCAGCCGCGAGGGAATTTAAGATCAACAAATCCATGGTTCGCAAATGGAGGAAGCAGGAGAACGAGCTTCGCCAAGTCAAGAAGAAGAAGCTGAGTTGAATTGCGACTCCATGCGTGCCCATCTCAAAGGAGCGGTGAAAAACCAAGTCACGAAAATGAACTCTGAGCTTGCCGTCATTCCCGGATGCTTAACTAAAGAACTCCAACCGCTGGACATCGGCATCAACCAGGCGTTCACAGCAAAGTTGCGAGCGGCATGGGAACAATGGATGATAGGTGGCTAACACAGAGTGGGAGGCAGGGCCGGGCTAGTTACGCCACTATTTGCGAATGGATTGTGGCCGCCTGGACTAACGTGTCTGCTTGCACTGTTGTTCGAGCTTTTGCCAAAGCCGGCATCATTTCTGTGGAGCCACATTCCAATGTGAGTGACTCTGACAACTAAGAGAGGGAACCCGGCGATTTTGATGAATCATTTGGACAATTGTTCAATTCGGACACAGAAAGAGGACTTCGATGGATTTGTGGGTGATGATTGATCAAAAAAACGTGAGTACATTGTAAAATGGCTAAATAAAGTACAACTGAACTCAGTTTTGCTTCCTTTGCCCTTTTAAAAATGTGTTTTCAGCGTGTGTCCGTATGTTTAAGCTGGTGTATGTTTTTATATGCAAATAAGTGCCTCGAAATAAGAAAAATTTCCAGGTTACGGAAACCCCCAAAAAGTACATGCATTCCTTATCCGTCTATTTTTTGAAAATAGTCGCGGATGCATTGATTCTAGCTTTAAAAGCTCACTCCACCTTGTACTGGGCTCTCATTGGCTGTCTCATAACAAACGTCCATTTTCTTTAACCAATTGTCTGCTTAAACTTATTTATGCTTGGGGAAGCTGTAGCTGACTGCCTCGACCTGAACGGCAGCCTTTGGTGGGTTAAATTGTGCTGCGGGGGCAGGCGATGGGCCGAGTTGTCAGTAATAAGGACGTTGACGAGTTAGTTGGTCGATATGCACCAAAATGGACGCATGACTAAATGCAACGCTCGGCAATACACGAGGAATTCAACTGGGAGGCAGAGCTACCATTGCAACTGCACAAATAAGGGAAGAAAAAAAACGGGGGAGAAACGAACTTTCCCACTTCGTGGAAAAAGACATCCTGAAAGTGTTCACGAGTCGTGCCCACTTTGACGATGTCTATCTTGTGCATTTTGGAAACATTATTAAAAGTCCTCAAAGGCAATCATCTTTGAGGTTTTTTTCTTCCAAAATGTTCGTTGTCCAGCACTGCAGAAGCAGGTAATAACCAGTAGTGACTTATACAATGGGTGTAAAATTACATAAAGAAATCCCAAAACGTTAATGCTTGTTGTTGATTAATGTGTTTGTTTGAATTCTTAATGTTGTGTTTATTAAATGTGTGTTCATGTTTGTGTGCCAGCTCTATGTTGTAACCCGGTAGCTTTCTCTTGTTCCCATGTTTTAACAGGTGTTTGTATATATACTTGTTATTCATTTTGTGACATTAATAAATCAATTTATGACAATTTTTGTGTTTCTCACATCTTTCTTACAAAATTGGAAAATGTTGACCAATTTTAGAGAGTGACAACCGTGGAACGAATTTGAGAATTTACATATAAAACACACCTCTTGCTACGAATTTTTCAAGTTAGAAAAAAAGTTCTGGAACCAATTAATTTTGTAAGTAGAGGTATGACTGTATTTCAATTTTATGAGGATATTATTGATGCTTTTTTTATATGTATCGCAGCTGTAGCTACAGTAAAGGTTTTATAGCCAGAAAATAATTGAGGGTTGGATTGATTCAGACATAACACAACTGAAGGCCTAGGTGTGAAATGCATGGCCCGCCACTGGGTATTATTGTATGTGCTCTACCTGCTTGGTAGTCGTAGAGTGCCACCGCTGTTACCCCAGGGTCCTCGCCAATCTCGTAGTGCTGCTCCTCTGCAAAAAGAAATCGTCACTCATCAAAGACGCCAATTTTGGGAAGTAGTAAGATATTTTTGGGCTATGAAAAATGCAACTACAGTGCCTTGTGAAAGCATTCGGGCCCTTGAACCTTTCGCCACATTTCAGGCTTCAAACATCAAACAATAAGTGGGACACAAAATCGTGAAGTGGAACGGAATGTATTAGATATTTCAAAATTTAACAAATAAAAACCTGAAAAGTGGGGCATGCAATATTATTCCGCCCCTTTGGATTAATACTTAGTGGCACCTTTTGCCGCAATTACAGCTGCAAGTAGCTTGCGATATGACTCAGTTTTGCACATCTAAAGATTGAAATTCTTGCCCATTCTTCCATGCAAAACATCTCAAGCTGAGTGAGGGTGGATGGAGAGCGTTTGTGAAAAGCAGTCGACAGCTCTGCCCACAGATTCTCGATTGGATTCAGGTCTGGACTTTGACTTGGCCATTCTAACACCATGATATGTTTATTTGTGAACCATTCCATTGTAGATTTGACTTTATGTTTTGGATCATTGTCGGGATGGAAGATAAATCTCCGTCCCAGTCTCAGGTCATTTGCTGACTCCAAAAGGCTTTCTTCCAGAATGCTCCTTTATTTCCTGTATATATCAATTTTAACTATCTTTGGTGTCCCTGAAAAAAAACCACCCCCTAACCATGAGGCTGCCATCACCATGTTTGACAGTGGGGATGGCGCATTGAGATTGATTAGCTGTGTTGCTGTTACGCCAAACATATTTGCGTTGCGGCCAAAAAGTTCGATTTTGGTTTCATCTGACCAAATGTTTGGTGTATCTTGCGGGTGACTTGTGGCAAACTATAAACAAGACTTTTTGTGGATATCTTTGAGAAATGGCTTTCTACTTGCCACTTTTCTATAAAGGCCAGATTTGTGCAGTTTACGACTGATTTATTGTTGTCCCAGGGGCAGACTCTTCTAGGTGAAAGTTTAGAGCAGGGGTCCCCAAACTTTTTCCTGTGAGGGCCACATAACCTTTCCCTTCTCTGATGGGGGGCCAGTGTCAGTTTGTAACAGAAAGTGTGACGATCGTAGGGGAGCTTACAAAATTTCTTGTTTTCCAGAAAGCCACACAACCAAATAGCCCTTTCCAGGTTCTTTACAGAAAAAAAGTCAGGAAACAAATAATAACTGTATTAATGAAATAAACAATAACTAAATAACCCTCTCTGAGTTCTTCACAGAAAAAACAGGAAATAAATAATAACTAAATACCGTAATTACTCGAATATAACACGGAGATTTTTGCTATATAATTAATTCCAATAGTTGGGGGTGCGTGATATAATCAATAACTAAAATAAATTACAAATTTTCGATCGAAAAAAGCATTGTCAAACTCACTTTGACGCACGGATTTTACGTCATCTCGTAAAGCCGACGCACGGATTTTACGTCATCTTGTAAAGCCGACGCACGGATTTTACGTCATCTCGTAAAGCCGAGACCACCACTGCCCCCCTCTAGCCTCGTACTCGTCTCAGTTCACCCTCTCTCAGTTCAGTGTTATGATCAATAACTAAAATAAATTAAAAATTTTCGATCGAAAAAAGCATTGTCAAACTCACTTTGACGCACGGATTTTACGTCATCTCGTAAAGCCAATCGGATGATGTGTTGTGGGAGGAAGAGGAAGTGGATGAAGGAAGCGTGGACGTTGATAGGATTCTCAACGAAGAGATGTATGAGGAGACGGATGAGAGGACAGACAAAGAGAGAGAGGAACTCTTCATTTGAAGGATTCTAATGAATAAATTTGTTTGAACAAAACAATCGTGAAACGAAGAAAAAAAGGTAAGATTTCTGATTTTCGTCAGCGGGAAATTTTAGGTGCGCACTATATTCGATTACTGCGTTTTTCCAGATGTTTTTGGCCCAAAATTACCTGCGTGTTATTTTCGAGTGCGCGTTATATTCGAGTAATTACGGTAACCCTCTCTGAGTTCTTCACAGAAAAAACAGGAAATAAATAACACTATTTATGAAATAAATAACTAAATAACTCTCTCTGGGTTCTTCATAGGAAAAAAAAGCCATTGAACATTAACTTTCTGTTGTACCATGCACAATCTTAACATAAAAGTTCTGCTCAGTTGTCAGAGCAGAATCTCTCTCACGTCGACACTTTGCAGCACATTGCTTGCTGGTGAATTAGGCAGTGGACTCGTAGCGGGGCGGTGAGACCCCTTTTTTCCAACTCCCGGTTCATGCGTCCCATTAGACCGCAAGTTTCGCCCACCATGCTAGGAGCCCCGTCAGTTGTGATGCTAGCTAGCTTTGACCAGTCCAGGTCCAACTTCTCCATGGTTTGGCACACTTTGTCAAAAATATCCTCTCCCGTTGTAGTCCCTTTGAGACTTTGGAGGGCTGCCAGATCCTCGCATATCTCAAAGTTTGCGCTAACTCCACGAATAAAAATGAGCAGTTGCGCTGTGTCTTGCACGTCCGTGGTTTCATCTAGTGCTAATGCGCGATAGCACCCATACATTTCTTAATAAACTCTCCGTCAGTGAAAGGCTTACCGCTGCTTGCTATCAGTTTAGCAACCCGAAAGCTGGCCCGAACGGATGTCTGATTCAGCTGAGCTTGGCGTACAAATATATTTTGCTGAGATAGTAGTAGTCCACTTTTTCGCTTTGAGAGTTTGTCTGCTCGTATTTGGCCTTGCAAGCTATCGTGCTTGTCTTTGTGACGGGATTCAAAGTGGCGGCGAAGATTGTATTCTTTGAATACCGCAACCGTCTCTTGACAGATGAGACAAACAGCCTTTTCTTTGCATTGAATAAAAAAATAATCGTTTGTCCACTCCAGGTTAAATACCCTGCATTCCGAATCAATTTGTTTCTTACCTAACTTTTTCGCCATTATTCCGTTCTCAAAACAGGTTGCAGTTTTTATATGCTTGAATAGTCCGCGATGGTCCCAGAGCTCCGCCCTCACCTGCGATTGTCCAGATGTCTCGGTATCACTGTGCTTGCGCATCCAACGGTGGACGTGCCCGCGTGCATCAAAGGGAAATACTCTCCCCGCGTGTGTCACCAAAGAAGCAATGCGAAGCCCCGCTTCACTGGAATGATTTGTGGGCTCAGCAGGGGTGCAATGAACCAAACACAAGATTAAAACGTCCCAGTCTTCAAGGCCAAATAGGAAAAAATCTGATAGCGTCTCTGGTATTGTTCAGAGGGCCGGTCCAAATGTGCCGGCGGGCAGTATACGGCCCGCGGGCCGTAGTTTGGTGACCCCTGGTTTAGAGTGACGGCCAGTTCTTGGTAGATTTGCAGTGGTCAGATAATACTCCTTCCATTTCAATATTGCAAAGTGCTCCTGGAGATGTTTATATCTTTTTGTATCCAAATCCAGCTTGAAACTTCTCCACATCAGTATCTCAGACCCACCTGGTGTGTTCCTTGGTCTTCATGGTGCTCTCTCACTTTAAACAGAACCCTTAGATTATCACAGATCAGGTGCATTTATACGGAGACATGACGATGCACAGGTGGATTCTATTTATCATCATCAGTCAACAATGAATCATTCAGAGATCCTCAGTGAAGTTCTGGAGTGATTTTGCTGTACTGAAAGTAAAGGGGTAGAAATAATATTGCACGCCGCACTTTTCACTTTTCTTATTTGTTAAAAAAGTTTAAAATATCCAATACATTTCGTTCCACTTGACGATTGTGTCCCATTTGATTCTTGACAACATTTTTTTTTAAATATCTTTTCCGTTTGAAGCCTGAAATGTGGGGGCTGAATATACTTTCACAAGGCGCTGTAAGTACCATTTGGAAATACACTGCATGAAGACCTATTTTGCTCCATCATTATTATTATCATCATCATTATTAGTATCACCTTCTGTTATTAATTCAATGCAACCACATTCTGTACGTAAGCCATACCATGGAGAGACATGTTATTAAGCAGTCAAAATGCAATGTGATCCCCTCTATATGGAATGTGTATTCTAAATTTCTTGTTTTTCATTTTTTAAGCCGCTTATCCTCACAAATGTCACAGGGGCTCTTGGAGCCTATCCCAGCTAACTTCGGGCAAGAGGTAGGGGATGACACGACGAATTGGTGGCCACCCAATCGCAGGGCATGAGGAAACGGACAACCATTTATGCTCACACTCATACCTAGTGCTCAACTAGCCTAGAACATGCAAACTCCTGGGATCGAACCCAGGACCATGGCTGTGGTACCATTTTACAAGAATGAGCTTTATTAAGTTGAATTTGATATGTCGGCAAATGGTGCAGTCGTGGGGTGCTGTCATTATTGTCATCCCTTGCCACTTCGTGGGTTCAGTATATTTTCACAAGTATCCAAAATCAACAAATGTTCATAAAAATTTCAAAATCCATGCTGAAACTCATAAGCGGAAAAGGGCTTAGACATGTGACACTGTAGTCTCTAAGAAAACAACAAAGAAGAGAAGATACTTCGTAAACGACGGCCATTTGTTTTTGATATGACAACAAAAGGCACATTAACAGAATGCATTCATATATAACAACTAAAAAGCATAAAGGATTTTTGAAATGGGAAACAGTGACAATTGTCAAACTCCACCCCAAATAAGACCAATCATCTGTTGTTAATGTCGAGCTTCACCATTCCCCCATTGTCGCAATGCGTATTTCTGTGGTTACTGTAAGCATTACTTGACGTTCAACTGCCATACAACTTTACAGAAGCCTCAGAAAGGATCAGCGAGCAGTGAATGACTAAAATGGTGAAGTATGTGCCTATGTAAATGTATGTAAACCGGACACGGGGAGTGCGGGCTGTTCCTTTCCCAAGATATAAAAAACAACTGGAATCCAAATGAATCAAACAGTCTGGACGTACATTGTTACTCCCAGTCTGTAAAATAAATGAGCAGGCACGTGTTCAAGTTAAGATTAAGCTAACAATGGAGACTAAGTTGCGAGCTGTCCTGCTTAACTTGAATGTAGAGGCAAGAATATTCATAAAACTGGTTTAAGTTGTAGTTACTCATCGAACGGTATATCTGGCCAGATTCTATCACCGTGAGGAGGATATTAGCTCATTTGCTTACCGAACAATAATCCTCACACTTAAGGAATACTAAACAAATATATAAAAGATAACTTACAGTATGAAACCATCACCAGTCCACAAGGTTGCGCTTGGGACTTTTAAAATAGAGGTCATGCAGTTTCTCAGATTTTAACTGGGAACCTGTAAACTTTTGTTGTGTTGATAGGAATTGCTTCAAAACAAACCACTAACAAATATGCTTCCCTGGGATAGATTTTACTGTTACAGCATGACAGTAGCAACAGTATCTTGTACACGGGGCCCACAAAAGGTAATATGAGGTAAGAGTTTTTCCCTCTTCAAAAAATTCAAACCAAAAAAGTTTTACCTTCAGCAGGCGTCTGATAAAGCACCTCTGGTTCTTCATAGTGACCACCACTCTGTTGTTCCTGCTCATATTGCTGTCCTCCATTCTCATCAGCGGCATCATAGATTGCATCATCTCTATTCTAAAAAGATAAAACAGTATAGTGTTGGTTGAAAATAGTATGTTTTGCAAAGCAAAGGTGTTGTATTGTTCAGTTGGACGAAAATCTACACCCGCAGTGGCCCTCTGTGAACTAATTTCCTAAGTTCTGTTTAGAAATTGAAAATGTGACAGGTGCTCATCACTCATCTCGATGGCAGAAAAAAAATTTGTAAATTTGGATTGAGATCTGTCTCAATCCAAATTTACTATTTTTTTTGGTAATTATTGTATTTGTACTAAAAATATAATAATTATATATAAGAGGTGGCCCGGGTATGAGTGGTTAGCACGTTGGCCTCACAGCTCTGGGGTCCTGGGTTCGAATCCAGGTCGGTCCACCAGTGTAGAGTATGCATGTTCTCCCTGGGCCTGTGTGGGTTTTCTCCAGGTACCTCCCACATTCCAAAAACATGCATGGTAGGCTGACTGGACACTCTAAATTGCCCCTAGGTGTGAGTGAGTGTGAATGATTGTCCGTCTCCTCGTGCCCTCCGATCGGCTGGCCAACGATTCAGGGTGTCTGGCCCAAAGTCAGCTGGGACAGGCTCCAGCACCCCCAGCGACCCTAGTGTGAATAAAGCGGTTGAAATGAATGAATTAGTCATGCCTCTGCTTACGAATGCCTCTAGGTACGAAAATTCAATCTCACTATTTTACAAAGAAAACGACAATGGGTTGTGGCCCAGTCTAAGTCCAATCTATCGAAATCAGTTCAGTACCACCTGATGTAATAGTCTGACTTTAAATTCAAATAATCAGTTTCCTTGTCATTTTAATTATAACTTCTATCGCATGCCGTAAAAATATAACTGACTTGACAATGCTGTCTAAAATACATTTTTCTGTGATACAAACTGCAAGATCATGTTATTGCAACAGCAGGGGGAAAAGTTTGCAGTAGATAAATTAGAGACAATTCAAAGTTACTCATTCATGATAATGAACAAAAGCTTGAGAATGTCCTCTGAAGCTCACCTCGTATGTTGAAGAAAAGGCAGGCTGGCCAACTGGAGTTGGGCTGGGAGTGGGACTCGCCACAACAGGAATCGGAGAGGGAGTTTTGGCCTGAATTTCCATTCGACTTCGCGCCTCCTCCAGCTCCTGTCTCTCCTTGGCCTGACGGCGTGCTCGCTCATCTTCAGCTCTTCTTCTGTCCTCTTCTTCCTTCTGCCTGGCAATATTCTCAAATTGGGCCTTAATACTTCCTGTGCTGCTGCCAGCTGGATGAGAGGAATCATTGGAGAAATTAGGTCAGGGAGGACGTTTTGAAAACATTTGGCCACCATTTATCAACTCTCCATTTAGCATTTTCCAGTGTCGCCATCTATCAAAATCATTTATATTCTATCCAACTGAAGTTGAATAAGGCGACCCGGCGGCTTGAGTGGTTAGCATGTCGGCCTCACAGCTCTGGGGTCCTGAGTTCAAATCCAGGTTGGTCCACCTGTGTGGAGTTTGCATGTTTTCTCCAGGCCTGGGTGGGTTTTCTCCTGGTACTCCAGTTTCCTCCCATATTCCAAAGACATGTATGATAGGCTGATTGGATGTTAAATTGCCCCTAGGTATGGGTGTGAGTGTGAATGGTTGTCTGTGTGCGTGTGCCCTGAGATCGGCTGGCCACCGATACAGGGTGTCCCCCGGCTCTGGCCCAAAGTCAGCTGGAGTAGGCTCCAGCAGCCCGTGCGACCCTAGTGAGGATAAAGTGTTTCAGAAAATGAATGAATGAAGTTGAATAATGACTTTCATGTATGAATGGGCAAAATGGTAAATGGCTTTTCTTTCATTTATTCATTCATTTTCTGTACCACTTATCCTTACAAGGGTCCCAAGGGGCCTTGCCTGGAACCTAATACTGTCATTCTTCACCACTTCGCGGCTTCCGCGGAAAAGAAATTTGCTAACTGATAACTGAGTGCAAAGATGGGCAACTCGAATAAAAAGCGGCTAGCGACGACGATCCAAAACAGCGTCTGCCGTGTAGAGATTGGAAGTTTGTTGAAAGTCAAAGCGCTACAAGGGTTAAACACCTAAATTTATGGATAAACAAATATGGGTTTGCTGGCCAGCTTAAATATGCATGAAATATTAAAACCTGCGGGATAAAATACGCACTAAGCATAGAAGTAATCTATATATAATATGTGAAGGGAGACACAAGCGACACGGCTTGTTCCACAGATACTAATTATTGTTTTTGATGACGAGGCGGGGAAAGGCAAAACGTGCTGTTTTGTAAATGATAGCGGTCCTCGGCTGGTTGATAGGAGCGAGGCGATGGGCTGTTTTATTCTAAAAACAAGACAGGCCTGCTCAAAATTATTTGAATGAGGATGTTGAGCTAAATTTTAAACCAGAGATCACATTCTTTGTGAATGAATTCAATTGGAATTTTTTGTATGATGCTGAAAGATTGATTTGGCAATTAAAATGGTTATTTCCAAGTGCTAGGCATGCTTTGTTAATAGTAACTAAATGTACTGTCAATGTACTGGAAATGGCTTATTGTGGCTTATCCTGGTTTCGTTCCCGTCTGCTAGCGGGAATATTTTGGTTAACAGAAATACAAAACAGCAAATTAAATGTTTAGCGGGGTTGCCAAAACTGCGTTTTTTTGTCATACTCTAAACTTGCCAAATAATGTGTTGATTGGGGGGAAGCGCTCTGTTTTGGTGCGGCTGATTTGATGGTGTTGGACATTATAATACAGTATAGTATGCGCGCGGACCGCACAAGCGACTAAAATTTTTGGGGGACCCCTTCCGTGGAGAATATTACAATTATTGGCTTTGAGGGCGCTGATTATGGGGTCTTGGCAAACTATGGTGATATAGTTGGATATCGGGAGAGTAATTAATTTGGTGTAATTAATTAGTCTTCTCCAAAAAACGTTGTAATTGTACACAGGAGGTGAAACATTGTGCGCAGAAAGAAAAAGAGGTCGCTTAGGAATGTCAACATTGATAAGCTGTTTCTGCAGCGAGCGTGAAGGTCACAGTCAGCGGCTAAGGGCGCGCTTCCGTTTAAACATTTCAGAATAAGAACAAAACATGGTCTACAAGGGATGCAGGGTTCCGCGATGATCTTCGCATTCATTTTTGGGATTTAATCAGAAATGTGTTTCGAGGTGATAGAAAATCTGTTTGGCAAAGATTGATTTGGTAAAAGCTTTGGAATTGGGAATAATACTATTATTATTATTTTATTTTTTTTGTTTTGTGAAGTTCAAAGGGCTCTTGATTGAAGAGAGCTAGTTTTGGAGGATAAAACGATATTATTACAGTTTTTGAATGGTTGGTTTGTTCAAAATACTTCAATATAGGTGATTGGCTGGTTTAAAGAAAAATGAATGGAATTTTGTTTTTGTTTTTTTTACAATATTATGGCATATTGGTTACAATTTGTGGGTCCTTTATTAAGCATTGAAAATTGTAATTAGGAAATGCCTAGTAAAAGGTTGATTTCTCTAATTTAATTATTGTAGATTTTCCTTGTGGTAACGGAGAGCTATATGAAATAGCTCTTATCTTAAGTAAACATGGTATGGGGTGATTTACAAATTATTTTTTAGGTACTAAGAGTTATTTGGTTGTTAAAGAGATCAGACATGAATTTAACAATGCAGAAATGGCATGAGAAATTTAGTGGCATTCGTCCAAATTATTAGGTAAATTGAACCTGGCTGGGGTAGATAAGATAATTGGTTAAGGATAGGCATAGTTTCCCTAGAAGAAACATGGAGCGTCTTTCAGTGCACAAAATACGTTCCCTGTTTGACCTAGAGGGGGAGTATGCTTTGGTATAGGTCATATTGATGACTATTGGGACGTTACTGTCTATTACTTTAGGGGCATACAAATTAAGAATTTAGCCAAAACTTACTGCATTGCAATTATGGGGTTAATACACCTAAATGTTACGGTGATAACGATTGGCAATAACAAGCTTAGATAAAGGGGAATATCTACAACAAATTCAGGTAGGGCCTTCCATGGTGTGAAACAAGTGAAATAATGTCTATGGTTTAGAAATAACATCTCCAAATTATAAAATATCAACCTTGGAGAAATGCTTTAAGTAGATGGGTTGACTAGAATGGGCAAAATTCGATATTATTAAAAGGGGGTGTAACTTAATGCAGAACATGGAGATAAAGTTTTTACAAACGGTTAAATAAAAGGGGGTGTGTGCAATGTTTGGAGATCAATGTTGCACCTTCATACCGAACAACACGTCACCCGGTGGGTCCCTCACCCAAGCCATTAGTGGCCTGCAGACCCTCAACCGCAATATGAAGAAGCATTCTGGAGTCGGAGAATTCCGCCTTGGAAAGCTGGTGGCATGTCCTTTTGATTTGGCCCAAATTTGTTGCATTTTCCGTAGCCCTTTTTGCTACGATTTTGACATTATGTGGGTGTTGTATTATTCCCTGCTTAAGATCTTTGATGAGCCGACTTATAACCACTGCGATTGCCCCTACAAATTCTAAATTGCATGAATTATATCCTCTGTTGATGAGACATACTGAGGGAAGCAGTGGATTTCAAGAGCATGGTAATTTCGAGGATGAAAAATGATGGCGAAAATTATTTTGTTTTCTGCTTTCAGACCTGCCGAACGAGTAGGGCCTAAGCGGGTAAAATTAAAACAGCCAACGGAGATATCCCTCTCTTCTTGGATTTGCCATAAAATAAATAACGAACATATAATAAAAAAGGGGGGAATGTTGGGTTAATTCTGGGATGTTACTATATGTTCATTTGGAATTAATGGAATAAAGCTGAAAGGAAGTTTTATTAAGGGGATCATGTGCAAATTTATAATATAGGGGGGAATGTTGGGGTAATCATTATTATAAATGTGTTTGCAATGAATATAAAGCCTTATAATATACATGCTTACTATATTAATCAATATATTTGCTTATTAGGAATAGTAATGCTCATCCTAAATGTGTAACTATATTAAACAATATAGTTATATGTGTTGATCGCTTTCAAACGAAGACAAACGCTTACGCCAAGGTCGCTCTCCAGGACAGCTGGGTCCAGCGAGAGATACAAGTTCGAAAGGACATAAAACAATCCACTGAGTTCTTGCTCCGAGGACTGATTACTGGAAGATACGCCTCAACCCCTGCCCCAGATGAGAGTTCGCAATGAAGATCGGTGAAGGACGCTTAAATTGTTGTTGGGTCAGCGGGTGGCTATCAAGCATATTGTTTTAATTTGTGACGCTAGGTTGACGCTTGGTTTGCTTGATTATGGAATTGTTTTATTTCTTGCTTACGCAAATGGAATCGATAACCTTGTAATTGTTTTGATTTGAAGCCTTAAATGGGCAGGACATAATGCCGCTCTTTAGAATAATCTTGGGGGGGCGAGCTGCCGGATGTATTCTCTTCTTGCAAGAATTAAATGTGATGTGACTACAGATGCCTTTTTTATTGAAAGCTGAATTGGAAAAACCTAAGGATAAACCTACAATTGGATGAACCTAACAGCGCTGAATTGGGTGGCACTCAGCGCTGAAGAAGAATCGATATTTCACCGTAGAAGAATCGATATTTCACCGTAGAAGAATGACGCCCCGCATAATATAAAAAGGCCGAGAAGGAGGTTGCCTTTTCCGTTTTTGTGTAGAGTGAATTTTGCATGGCGCACATCACCTGTGTAGACATGCTAACCACTCTGACACCAGGGCACTAAGCGTTTTCAGCCATCTAAATTTAATATAGAAATTATCGGTCAAATATGACTTGTTCATCTGACCAAATTCATTTGTTGCTTTACTGAGTGTGGATCATAATGAAAATGTAAGGCAAGAGAATAGAGAAAGAGTGTTTTTTTCCTATATGTGTTCATGTTTAATTGATTTTTTTGGGGTGGTTAGTGTAAAATAAAATAAAAAGTATTTAAGATAGAAGTTACAATCAATGCAGTATGGTCTTCTTAAATCCTCTCAGGGACTACAAAGTGGTACCAAACATGCCACACAAGATTGGTCAGTAAACGACACAGCCTCTGCCAAATATACCATTATTTGATAAACGAGTAAATTGAATGGCCTTTTAATAGCTTAAGCTTTCATTTAATTTTCAGCCATGTTTTTGATACACATACGTACATTTCAAATTAATTTCTAATATGTTATGAAGTGTGGCACAAAGGAAGGGTGCTTACCACATCCCCTCAGTTATAAGATCAAAGGTTCAATCTTTGGGTCTGGCTGGTGTGTGTGTGGAGTTTTCCATGTTCTCCCTGTGCCGTGTGAGTTTTCTCCAGCTT
Organism: Stigmatopora argus; assembly: GCF_051989625.1. Lineage (NCBI taxonomy): Eukaryota > Metazoa > Chordata > Actinopteri > Syngnathiformes > Syngnathidae > Stigmatopora > Stigmatopora argus. The sequence continues at coordinate 21,708,754 of NC_135388.1, read as the reverse complement.
ACTACAGTTTCCTCCCACATCTTAAAAACTTGCACATTAGGCTGATTGAACTCTCCTAATTGTCCATACATAAGTGTGTGCATGAATGGTTGTTTGGGTCGTTGTGCAGTGTGGTTGGCTGGCAACCAATTCAGGGTGTACCCGCAGTTAGCTGGGAGAGGCTCCAGCACCACCGCTACCCTCGTGAGGATAAGCAGCATGGAAAATGAATGAATTATTAGGTTTTGCCCTGATTAACACAGTCCACCCATCTAATTCTCATGGTTTCACACTTCTGCATTAATGAACAAATGAAACTCGTATGATTGAGTGGAAAATACTTGGGCAGTGGATTGTCACACAGGGAAGTTATGAGGGTATGCTCACCAGCCTCCACAGGTCTGGTTTTCTGGTAAGACGATTTGGGCTTCTCGACATCTTCAAACGTACCAGCACTCTGTCAGGAGGAAACAAATTAAACATGTAATGGACAGTACCAAAAAGTGTACACAACAATGTATAATAGAATTATAGTATGTATATACCTTATCCATCCGGTCATTCTGGACACCAAATTTCCCTCCAAAACCTTTCGCGTAATCTGAGGGACGGGGAAAAGGTTAAATGGCAATATTTATTGTGACGAGAGTCAGTTCGGCCACAGTGGGGGATCCAAATATGTTTTGCAAATTCCAATTTTCTGCACAGCTAAACACCCACTACGGTCAGAGCATTCACAATTTGATTTCATGATCATCTTTTCCATTCAAAATAGTTAAAATGTCATTTTGCAAGAGTTTAAATTGGACTGTGGTTGAATTAATTCGACCAACAGAACAAAATCTACATGGATCAAAACAACTGGCTGATGGACATATGCAAACCTGTGGAAAGGAAGAACAGAAAAATGCTATGCAGTAGGAAGGGCAATCTTCAAAGCCAGGGGCTTTGGAACTCGAACAGTCATATTGAATATGCTGCAAACTGAAGCTAAGCCATGTTTCTCGTCTCGTTGGTCAGCATCAATAAAAATGCATGGGATACACCAAACCAAGTATAATACTAAGTTGTGCACTGCGCCAAAATAAAGATATAGTCATCATAGCAGTGATTGAAATTGCAGGAGAGAGAAACAATAGAATGTATAGTAGAATAGACACTAAAACAATGTTCCATTAGTGGCCATACACATCATATTTCATACATAAAGTTTGAGGAATGAGAAGATTTTCACCTGAAAAACAAATCTTGGACAAATATAATTAAATTTTTTGTAAAAAATTGAAATATTTTAGTTTGCTTTCAGGGGACCAATAAAGGCTTCAAATGTACAGAATTTCCTTTTGCTGTCAATTATTTAGTGGTTTGGGGTTGGGAAAGATGCACTGACTCAAACAAATGAAAGAATCTTTGTTCAGCGGAAATCAAGATATTAATTCCTTATAGTCAGCAGTAAAATATAGCCAGGCTTTTTGTCTGTTTCCACAATTTGTCCCGCCAAAACAAATTTAAGATTGAATCATGCAGAAGCACATTTGATGCACAAAGGACAAGGTGATGGTTCTGAAATGGGAAGCAGAAGGTGTAGGTGTTAAGGAAGTGATTTGTGCCCTTTTGTGAGCCATCCTTGGCTAGGTTGGATTGGATTGGATTACTTTATTCATCCCGTATTCGGGAAATTTCGTTGTTCCAGTGGCAAGAGGGTGAGGATGCAGGAATAGGAAAGGCATTTTAGACATAAATAGATAGGTAATAGATAGGTAATAAGTAGGTCAAGAAATAAATACATGAATAAATATATAATTAAATAAGCGTGTTGCTTAGGACATATATACATACATACATACACATAAATGTACATGCATGCATACGGTAGGTCTTAACACACAGCCATTTTTTTGTTAAAGAGCCTGACAGCTGATGGGAGGAAGGATCTGCGGAAGCGCTCCTTCCTGCAATGAGGGTGCCGCAGTCTATTGCTAAAGGAGCTTCGGAGGGACTCCACAGACTCATGCAGGGGGTGGGAGGTGCTGTCCATGATGGACATCATCCTGGTCAGCATCCTCCGCTCTCCCACTTCCTCCACAGAGTCCAAAGGACAGCCCAGAACAGAGCTGGCCCTCCTGACCAGCTTATTCAGCCTGTTCCTGTCCCTCTCCGTGCTCCCGCATCCCCAACAAAGCACTGCATAAAACACTGCAGAGGCCACCACAGTGTCGTAGAAAGTCCTCAGCAGTGTCCTGCACACTCCAAAGGACCGTAGACTCCTCAGTAGGTAGAGGCGGCTCTGGCCCCTTTTGTACAGGGCATCTGTGTTTGTGGACCAGTCTAGTTTGTTGTTGAGGTGAACACCCAGGTACTTAAAATTCTCCACGATTTCAATGTCTGTACCCTGGATGTTCACCTGAGTGGTCTGTTGAGGATTCCTCCGAAAATCGATGACCATTTCTTTTGTCTTACTGGTGTTGATGTAGAGGTGGTTTTGCCTACACCAGTCAACAAAGGCTGTGATGACTCCCCTGTACTCCAGGTCGTTCCCGTCCGTCACTCGTCCAACAATAGCGGTGTCGTCAGAGAACTTCTGGAGGTGGCAGGTGTCTGTATTATGTTTAAAGTCCGATGTGTAGAGGGAGAAGAGGAGTGGAGAGAGCACTGTGCCTTGTGGGGCCCCCGTGCTGCAAGCTACCACATCAGACGTACAGTCCTGGAGTCTCACATATTGTGGTCTGTCAGTGAGGAAGTCGATGATCCATGCGGCTAGGTGGTTCCTTACTCCAGCCTCTTCCAGTTTCCCTCTCAGTAGAACCGGCTGAATGGTGTTGAAGGCACTGGAGAGGTCAAAAAACATCATTCTCAGCGTGCTTCCCGCGTTCTCCAGGTGTGAAAGAGACCTGTGCATCAGGTAGGTGGTAGCATCTTCCACACCAATGCCTGGACGATAGGCGAACTGCAGAGGGTCCAGCTCTGCATTCATCAGGGGGCTGAGGTGATTGAGGATGATTCTCTTCAATGTCTTGATCAGGTGAGAGGTTAATGCTACCGGCCTGAAGTGGTTTGGCTCCCTGGGGTACGCAGTCTTAGGAACTGGGACCACGCAGGAAGTTTTCCACAAGGTGGGGACCTTCTGCAGACTGAGGCTGAGGTTGAAAATATGCAGAATCACTATACCAAGCTGATCTGCACACTCTCTCAGTAGTCTGGAGCTGAGGCCGTCTGGACCGGTAGCCTTCCTTGCCTCGATCTTCTTGAGCTGTTTTATCACCTGATCGACAGTAATGCAGAGACCGGTGGAAGAGGGGGAGGAAGAGGAGCCTTGTATTCATAGCTCAGGGCACTTTGGTCCTGCCTCTCCACCTCTACCCCATATAGCCCTCCAAACCCACATTTATAGTCTGTAACATAACACACAAACGTATGCACAAACAAAGAGAAGGCAAGCAAGGGCTAACCTCACAAGACTGATACACAATTGAGTGATGGAAAGTTGAATAACATTTAGTCCTGACATTGCTAATGAGATCATGCATTCTTGAATTAACTACAGGTTGTATTTTTTTATTTCTTTTAATAAATATCTAGTCATTTGAAGCAATGATGATGCATTTACAAATTGGGTGCTAAGCCTGTTCAAATGTGTTCTGTGTATTTGTTAGTAGTTGTGTTATAAGGAGTGGGTCATAGTTTTTTTTTTGTAGAGAGATCAATGCCCCCTGCCATAACTGGGCTCATTGCTATGTTGAAAACTATACTAGCACTACGCACATCACACGATTTATAAGGGGGCTATTATGCCGAAAAAGTGGGCTTCCTAGTGGCCTAGGCCTGGCTGCACTTACCCAACAAATAAGGAAGTATAGAATGTAATCAAATACTTTATTCTTAACATGTTTAAAGCATTTCAAGATTTCATATGCTATTCTTTAAGCTGTGAATGAAGCATCAAGTAATGAACCTCGAGCTGAAGCAATACCCCAGCAGTTCAGCTGGCTTTATTTTGCCCACCACTACTGTGTATTAGTGAATGACACCATGTGCCTGAGTCACAGAAAGTGACATAATATACACCAAACATCCCGTTTCACTTACTTAGTTCTTCTTTTAGATTTTATTGAGGAAATAATCATCCTTTAAAAGACTATTGGTCACAGCCAAAGGGTCACATGACAGTCAGATAAAATTGAGGATGTAATTGTTCAACTGGGGACTTGATGTCGGACGAGATATGTTCATGGATACAAAAAACTTTTAAATTGTATTTTTTTAATTTATAAATTGAATTTTATACCCACCTTTGTGAATTGATAGTAGTTTCCACCGATACTTTTTAAAAAGAGAAAGTGTCTTTGATCATTTCACTAAATATATCAACATGGCGGGCTGAATGAATCTTGTATAACGTATTTTCACGACTATATGGCACACCGCATTTAAAGGCACAGTCTCAGTAACAAGTGCTATTTCTGTATTTGACACACACACACAAGGTGCACCGCACTAATACACACAGCCAGGCATGGCAAAACATACACCAGCCTAAACATACACCAGCCTAAACACGATTTATAAGGGGGCTTTTATGCCGAAAAATTGGGCTTCCTAGTGGCCTAGGCCTGGCCGCATTTACCCAACAAATAAGGAAGTATAGAATGTAATCAAGTACTTTATTCTTAACATGTTTAAAGCATTTCAAAATTTCATATGCTATTCTTTAAGCTGTGAATGAAGCATCGAGTAATGAACCTCGAGCTGAAGCAATACCCCAGCGGTTCAGCTGGCTTCATTTTGCCCACCACTACTGTGTATTGGTGAATGACACCATGTGCCTGAGTCACAGAAAGTGACATAATATACACCAAACATCCCGTTTCACTTTCTTAGTTCTTCTTTTAGATTTTATTGAGGAAATAATCATCCTTTAAAAGACTATTGGTCACAGCCAAAAGGGTCATATGACAGTCAGATGCAATTGAGGATGTAATTGTTCAACTGGGGACTTGATGACGCACGACATATAATCATGTATACAAAAAACTTTCAAATTGTATTTTTTAATGTATAAATTGAATTTTATACCCACCTTTGTGAATTGATAGTAGTTTCCACCAATACTTTTTTAAAGTAGAACATGTCTTTGATCATTTCACTAAATATATCAACATGACGGGCTGAATGAATCTTGTATACCGTATTTTCACAACTATATGGCGCACCGCATTTAAAGGCGCAGTCTCAGTAACAAGTGCTATTTCTGTATTTGACACACACACAAGGCGCACCGCACTAATACACACAGCCAGGCATGGCAAAACATACACCAGCCTAAACATACACCAGCGGTATCCATACGGACACATGCTAAAAACACGTTTTTAAAAAGGCAACGGAAGCAAAACTGAGTTTGGTTGTACTTTATTTAGCCATTTTACAATGTACTCACGTTTTTTGATCAATCATCACCCACAAACCCATCAAAGTCCTCATTTTCTGTGTCCAAATTGAACAATTGTCCAAATGATTCATCAAAAACGCCGGGTTCCCCTCTCTTCGTTGTCAGAGTCACTCACATTGCCATGGGGCTCCACAGAAATGATGCCGGCTTTGGCAAAAGCTCGAACAACAGTGTAAGCAGACACGTTAGTCCAAGCGGCCACAATCCATTCGCAAATAGTGGCGTAACTAGCCCGGCGCTGCCTCCCACTCTGTGTTCGCCACCTATCATCCATTGTTCCCATGCCGCTCGCAATTTTGCTTTGAATGCCCGGTTGATGCCGATGTCCAGTGGTTGGAGTTCTTTAGTTATTCTTGCGGGAATGACGGCAAACTCAGAGTTCATTTTCGTGACGTGGTTTTTCACCGCTGCTGTGAGATGGGCACGCATGGAGTCGCAAATCAACTCAGCTTCTTCTTCTTGACTTGGCGAAGCTCGTTCTCCTGCTTCCTGATTCGTTGTTTGCCGTTTTTTTTTTTTCTGCAGTCGCTGGGATTTGGTTGCACTCGGGGGGGAAATGCGATGTATCCATATATATTTTTATATTACTTATTTTGGCCTTTTGCCGGGAAAGCGCACTTTGTGGAGTAGCACCACCAATTTCGTCATACGCAGCTGGGTATGATGACAATTAGGCTTTTGACGTGTCAATGATGATGACAAAGCCTATGTCTGATTATTATTATTATTATTCCTCCATTTGTGAAACATGGATTTGTTGATCTTAAATTCCCTCGCGGCTGCTCTATTCCCATGTTCCCCTGCATAATTGATGGTTTGAAGTTTGAACTGAGCTGAAATTGATTTGCAATAAAGCACATGCCGAAACTATATACGGGTAGCTGGTAGGGGCGTGGCTTAAGCGTCTTCTTACACACACACCCTCCACATGCCTGACCCCACCCACGTCCGCCTTCTCTCTATATAAGAAGCGTGTCGGCCAGAAGTGCTCTCAGTCAGGCTTTGGAACTCGGGGCAAACACACGGCGCACCGCATTATAAGGCGCCCTGTCTATTTTGGAGAAAATTTAAGACTTCTTAGTGCACCTTAGTCGTGAAAATACGGTAATTATTTAATTTTATCCATCCATTGGTCCTAGTATAGATATGTATCATGCTGCAGTCCTGAACCCAGGCTGCGAAGTCATCGCAAGTTTGAAATAGAAAAATATAGTACCTTTCTGGGACTCATGAAGTTGCACTTTCTCCTGGTGGTCCCATCCCAGAGCAGATTTATCCTGACGGTCTGTCTGCACTCCAAATTTGCCTCCAAAACCTTTAACATAGTCTGGAGAAACACAGACGATGTCAACACGTTTCCACTCATCAAAAAGTGGTTTAACTGAAATTTTACTAATACTGAAGGAGTTAAAAGGCAAAAGAAAAGTTCATTTGACACATTGTAAATTCTTGTACATTACCAATGGAAGGAGTTTACACAAAATGTTAAAGTGATTGGACAATCAGAAAATACTGCCCCAGTTTAATGTAGTCGGCTAGCACTGGTCCAACGAATAATGTCATTAAATAAATAAAATAGGTTCCCAAAAGCATTTCCTTATTTCCATAGTGCGGTGAAACCACAGTCTATACCTGCCTACTACGACAGTAAAATATTTTTAGAATATGTCAGACAAGCAGCTACAGGAGTTTTCTTGTGCTGTGCTTCAGCATCCGGACAAGTCTGGACACACAAAGTATCTAGGCACACAAAATAACCCATTAGCATTGCCCTTTGCAGTAATGTGGACAAAGCAAGGAATCTATTAAATCTGAATTTTAAAGCTTGATTTTTAAAAAAAAGTACTAATCATTAAAAGGCTGAATAGTATTTAGCGTCAATTGTTCCGCCTGCTTTATGTGTCACATAACTGACTCAAATACCCAAAATGTATTTTGTAAAAACATACATTTTTTTAATCTAAATATTCTCTATAGATTAAATTGCAAAATTACATGTGTCATTAAATTCACAGGAACTTTAATGGATTCAATGTCAGCATTGCAAGAACACGGCATTCACAGTCTTCCTGTTTTTAGGTTATCTCTTTTTGATATTACTTTTACCTACTCAAGCAGGATGGCAAAATATTGCTTGGGTCAAATGGTTTAAACGTTAGTATACAGACAATATGAAATCGGCTTGTGTCAAATTTGCGCAACATTACCAACCTTTCTGTGACTCGTGTCTCTCGGTTTTGCCCTGGTACTCAAAGCCCACAGCACTCTTATCCACTTTGTCGGTTTCCACGCCAAATTTCCCACCAAAACCCTTATTATAATCTGCCAATGGCAGAAGGGATAAAAGGGAAAAACAGATCAATTAAACGCAAATGGTGTGACACTTGGAGACCACATTTTAAGGAAAAGTCTTGAATGTTATCTTTATAGTTGGAAAATGGCTATGTTGAAGTTTGACTTGAATGAAAACAAACCCTTCTGGGACTCATGTTTCTCAGTTTTTCCTTGGTAATCAAAGCCCACTGCACTCTGATCAACACGATCTGCCTGTACACCATATTTCCCTCCAAATCCAGCATTGTAGTCTGCACAGTAAACAAATAGAATCGTTTCGTGGTTAGCATGATCCAGTACAGCAGCATCAGACACATTCATACACTCATTATCCATGCTGCATATCCTCATGAGTCACAGTGGCGCTGGAACCTATCCCAGATTATTATAGACGGTAGACAGGCTACACCCTGAAATGGTTAATTGCAGGGCACAATTAGACAAACAATCAATCTTGCACACAATTTAGATCTTACATTTGGGATATTGTTTTTAATTAGTCATCACTTTCTGAAGATTCAAATGCTGCTTTTATGTTTTGATCAAAATAGAGGACAAATCCAAACAAACGACAACCAAATGATGCCATGGATGCTAAAAGTGGTTTACTTATCCCCTTCTTTTAAACATCACATAATACTGTGTTCTACAGCTATATGAACACAGAACTATTATATCTTCTTGAGTTAAGATCAGTCGTAAACAACATTGTTATACGTCTCTGGTAGTGAATGAGATGAGGAAGTTGCTCTTCTATAGTCACTCCTTGATGAACAATTTGATTTACAGTGGTACCTCGACATACGAGTGGCCCGACGATATACGAGTAAAATTTCGGGCAAATAGTTATCTTGAGATACGAGACAAATTTTGATATACGAGCAGACAGCGGACGTGAGATGCTGCTAATAAGAACATTATGGGCACTGTCTCTCTCCCCGCAACTCCCTTGTGTAATGTCTCTAGTCGCAACTCCCTCTTTGTAATGTCTCTGCGAGCACTGGGCGGAGCGTTGCATTTTTTCAGTTTTTTTTCCGTTAGTCAGTGCGAATGGCGTATATCAGGGGTGGGCAAACTATTCCACAAAGGGCAGCAGTGGGTGCGGGTTTTCATTTCAACCCATTGAGAGGGCACCTTTTCACCAATCCGGTGTCCTACAAGTGCAATCATTGGACTGCAGTCAGGTGCTTCTTGTTTTCTGCACGAATCTCATTGGTTAAACAGTCTGTGCTATATCGGTTGGAACAAAAACCTGCACCAACACCGGCCCTCAAGGACCGGTTTGCCCATGCCTGGCGTATATACGACTTCTCGTTGGCAAGTGGTCGTGTGTTATCCTATTGTGAGGACATTTGTGCGCATCATTTGGGGAATATTTTGAAGGGAATACAAACTCAAACAACCCTCGATATTGACTGAAAGTCAGTGTGGAAGAGGGGCAAAAAGAGCCAACCCGGGAGAAGAAAGGTATCAAAATGTCAAACTAAATTAGAATTAAGTTTAGTATTAGGTTCGATTAAAGTTATTTTTAAGTGTGTTTGCATCATAATCCAAGTTCATTTAAATTTGTTTGTTTTGTTACGAGTGCGTTGTCGTGCAAAAATAATAATATAATAATTATTTTTTTCCAATCCAATATCCTGTTTTTGGTGTTTTTTCAGATGGTTGGAACGAATTAATTTGTTTTTAGTTCATTTCAATGGGAAACGTTCGTTTGAGTTACGAGAAAATCGACATAAGAGCTCAGTCCCGGAACGAATTAAGCTCGTATCTCGAGCTACCACTGTACTTGAAAGAGGCACACAAAAGGGAAAGCTTTGGATGCATGCTAAATGATAAAGAAATTTGGGTCCTTCCTTTCAACCTCTGGTGCAGTTCACGCAGTAAATAAAGTACAATGTACGGTAAACAAAGAGAATGGATGAATAAACTGATAAATGAGGCAGGCCGAAGCATGCAATGTGCCGGTTAAAGCCCAACTGGTTACCTTTCTGTGAAGCATGTTTCTCTGTCTTCCCAGCATACTCAAACCCGACCGCCGACTACAAGAAAATAATTAGACAAATTTAGTCAGCAAAGTTAGTAATAATGGCAGACGAAGAATAATAAAATCCAAACAAAGTTGGTGTAAAATTGTAAATGAAAAAGGATATGACGGGTCACAGGTTTGACGTTTCAATGTTTACCTGCTATAGAATTGGAACTGATACCTTTATTTTCATTGTATGAGCACAACGAAATGCATTCAGATACAGCCTAACCGGACAGTTATAACATCACATACTACATTGGAGTGATACAGGCCAGGCTGCGTGCCGACTCGCCATTGAAGGCGCTCCGGAAACAGTGTGAAAAAGAAAAAAATGGAAAGGGTTGGGAAAGTCAGGGGGAAAAAATGTCGCCTTTCACTCCTCTTTGAAGGAAAAGGAATGACAGGTACAGAGAAAAAAAAAGCACATTAAAGCAGCACACTAGACAAGTAGGGACGGTGACGCCATATACAGGGGTTGGACAGGGGATCTATCCTGAGAGATGAAGGGAGTCGCAGCAACATGGGGCAATACACAATCACACATCGTTTCAGTGGTGGGGTGATGGATCACAGAGAAGATTTAAATACCAGAAGAACTAGAATCAGTGTTCGTCCACATTTTTCATGGCCAAAGTCAAACACTTTTAAAGCACTTACAGGACCAATTTGCCAGTGCCTTAAAGATGACGATACTACTGTATTTGTATCGTTTTCTTGGTTAAACTCTGTAATACGCACGCATGGATTCAAACGCACTTCAGTGTTGCAGCTAGACATTAATAATTATGAACTCAGCAAGATAACTTTTTCCCTATACATGGATTTTCAGTTGTGGTCAAAAGTTTACATACACTTGTGAAGAACATAATGTCATGGCTCTCTTGAGTTTCCAGTTATTTCTACAACTCAGATTTTTCTCTGATAGTGATTGGAAAAGATACTTCTTTGTCACAAAAAACATTCATGAAGTTTGGTTCTTTTATGACTTTATTATGGGTTAACAGAAAAAGTTATCAAATCTGTTGGGTCAAAAATATACATACACCAACACGAATTAGCAATTTTGGTGACTTAGAAAGTTGTGTCAGTGAAATGAGCTTCATAGCATGGCCTCTTAACTTCTTGTGAGTGATTATGAGTGACTACAGCTAGTGACTTTTCTTAGGTCATTTAAATAGGGCTCATTGGATGCAAACGCCCACAAACGCTACAATGGGAAAGTCAAAGGAGCTCAGCATGGATCTGAAAAAGCGAATCCTTGACTTGAACAAGTCAGGAAAGTCACTTGGAGCCATTTCAAAGCAGCTGCTGGTCCCAAGAGCAACAGTGCAAACAATTGTTTGTAAGTATAAAGTGTATGGCACTGTTTTGTCACTGCCACGATCAGGAAAAAAACGCAAGCTATCACCTGCTGCTGAGACAAAATTGGTCAGGAGGGTGAAGATTCAACCGAGAATCACCAAAAAGCAGATCTGCCAAGAATTAGAAGCTGCTGGAACACAGGTGTCAGTGTCCACAGTCAATTGATTTATTTTAGTTTTTACAAATAAAAGCCTGTATTTTGTAACGAAATCTAAGTTAGACAAGACTGTATAAACATTTACATATTTTATATGATAAGAGATGTTTGACGATCATCACTTTTGCCAGCTGTTTAAATGCCTACTCAGCGTTGAGGTGCCAGTCTTTTTGCTCGCGTATGAAAGCAAAGCGCAACATTGACTACATTCAGCGAAGCCAACACAAGTTTCTGTCGCCTATTCAATAATCAATTTGAAGCTTTTCCGAACCTCAGCCTTATCGTTGCTTGTTTGTCTTTTCAGTTCTCCTTTAGTTTATCCTTAACTTCTGGCTCCAAGTCAAAATAGATGCGGACTTGCAGAAGGGAAGATTATTAAGAGGGCAGCGTTCACGTGACGTGTGCAGAGCATGCTCCGGCTCTGCGGCTCCTGTTTAGTAGTTAAACTATTTACAAGTATTCCTTAGTTTCGTATTCACACATCATTTTAGTATACATTTTTAAAAACATTTATTTTTTAAAAAGTCAGCAAGAGTTTTAGAACCCAAGGTAATGATTGACATTTTAGAAATTTGGGTCAGGTCCGGTTCGGGCTTAAGATCTTACCTCTAATTAACAGAAATCAATTAGATATCAATTTTGTTAGAAACAGAAAATACCTGGTCGACACGATCAGCTTGAACTCCAAACTTCCCCCCGAAGCCCTTGGCATTATCAGTTTGGGAGCAGTGCTTTGATAGCTTGCTCTGGTATTCATGTCCTACAGCAGACTGTTCAAAACACAAAGACATTGTCAGAGCACAAAAACAAAGTACAGTGATACCTCCACTTACGAATGTCTCTGCATTTGAATTTCAGGTTATGAAATGCCTAAATGTGAAAATGTTGTCTCTGGATACTGAACAAATTCAAGTGACCAAACGCAAAGTCTCAAAACTTCAAACATCCCGAAACGTAAATACATGTAGCATCCTGTATTTTATTTTGAAATTGGCATGATAGAGTTGCTATCCCTTTTTTTATTAGTTATTGCCTGGGTGTGTTAAAAGAATAAGCGCACTGTATTATGAAAATGTTCATGAGTTGTGCTGCCTCATGTCTGGGCATGCATGCCTTCTACATTATTAGAAAAATTATGAAAAGTTGTCAAAGACAATCGTCGTTGGTGGATATAATGATAACATTTTCTCAGTTTGCCTCCTCCTCCCTCACACACCACCAACATTTCTTCGAAATGCATTCGCTCTTCCACCCTAATAGAAAATGTCTTTGCATGTCTTATTAATTTTAATAGCTTAATGTTTTCTCTTTTTTATCGCTCTCATTGTTCATACAGAATTGGTATACTTTTATCATTGCTAAAGGGTTTATGGAGTAATATAGGTAACTTATGGCATTTACATGAAAAATGACTACTTGTGAAAAATTCAGGTTACAAAACCACTTCTGTAACGAATTAATTTCGTAAGTAGAGGCCCTGCTGTATTACAAATTAAGAGGCTAAAAAAATTGGAGAAGAATAAAATGAGCAACTTGGTTAGAAACAGTCCACTAGTTTTTAGCAGTGGCAACATCTGACTCATCAAAACTCCACATGCACACAATGAAGCAACGCTCACTCATCAGATTCATTCAGCTTTGCTTATAGACCACAGATCGCTTGCCAGGGAAATCATGTGAAACGATACAACGAAGTTTCCAATGTGTTGCCAGTTGATGAAGCTATTAACCTCAGCTAAGAAACGATTGAACTTTCTAATACAGTAATACCTTGACATACGAGTGTCCCAACATACAAGAAATTTGACATACGAGGAAAATTCCGAGCAAATTTTTGCCCTGAGATACTAGACAAAATTTGACATATGAGCATACAATGCTGCTGCTAGGTGGTACTTTTCAAGCTGCGCAGTGATATTTATAATATGGATAAAGGATGAACGGCTAGCGGAATCTACAAGGACTTGAAAGTAAAGCAAGAGCTATGAAAGGGGAGACTTAGGCACCAGTGGAAACCTTCAAAGCGAGTCGTGGCTGGATTGATAACTTTAAAACACTAACTGGGGATACACTCGGTTGTGAGGTACAGTGAAGCAGCTAGTTCCGGCTCGAAAGCTGCGATGGAATACATAAACACTTTTGCCTCCATTATAGCCCAATGTTACACCCATTTTTAAGTGTGTGTATAGTACTACCGAAGTACAATAAGTTAAATTTAAAGTTTATGTCATGTTATGTAGTGTCACAAAAGTGTAGCGAACTGAACGTGTTGCCGTCAAGTCTCTCTCCTGCCCTTTCTCTCTTCTCCGCCGCGAACACGGCCGGTATCGCTACCATCTGTCTCGAAGGTAAGAACTCCATACAGTACTGTACATAAAAATGTCACATATTATTGCAGATCATAACCACTAGATAGAAATGTGTTACTTTGTGATCGCAGTTGGTGGATTAGAACAATTAAAACATGTTTTTCCATTGAAATATCCTATTTTTAGGTGTGGGTGGGAACAGATTCATTTGCATTTATTTATTTTATATGGGAAAAATTGATTGAAGATTGAGTGAATTAACATACGAGGTAGGCCCGGAACGCATTAAGCTCGTATCTCAAGGTACTACTGTATACTTTCTAGAGCTAGATTTTAGATCATGGGCGTTCACACACTAAGTCGATAAAACCAAAAGCAGCCCCCCCCCTACCTTGTCCATACGGTCCTGCTGCACCCCAAATTTTCCTCCATATCCATGTGAGGCCTTGGGCATGTTGTTGAGCTCCTGCTGTTTCAAACTTGTGTGCTCGGTTGACACGGTTTCACGCAGATGGTGGATACTAGGAGGCGTGGCAAAATATTGATCAGGTGAAATTACACGATATTTTGGACACCGTTTTAAAAAAATGGTGCCTTTATTTTATTTATGAACCAACAGGTTTCTATCAAAATTTTCCATTACTCAAGTGTCTGTTAACAAAGATGTTTTTACTACTTTTTCATGTTGTATAGATGTTTGTTTTGAACACAAGAAACCTCCCGCTAAGCACTCGATCACCGTGTCACCCATATTCCATGATATTTTCAGAACTTGCTGCAGATGAATAAAAGTGGGCAATAGTTTGGACACCACTGCTATAGAGAATAGTAGCAGCTCACCGCCCATTTCCCCAGCTGATCTATGTCAATAGATTGGCATTCTCACCCCCTTTTCTGTCATTACGGTGGTGGACTTCAACTTTTTCGTAGATTGCTTTTATTGTTAGTTGTATTATCATATTGTGAGCTAATCGTTACTGCGAGCATTGCATCATAGTGGATACTATTCTAATAAGAGAAGTGGTAGATCGTGTGAAGACGAAAAAGACATCTACAATCTCACTTTATGTGTTCCTGATGTCCTGAACCAGCGACTGTCTTGGCCCCCCAACGCTGCTCCTTCTCGGATACATCGTTCTGAAAATATAGAAGAATAAATGAATATTTTAACATAAAACAAACAGTTGTGTTGAATCTCAAACGACCTCAAAATCAGGGTCAGTTTCCCAGTCGTCACCACCATGATCTATAGTCATCTTTACTGACTGCCCTGCTGCTGCCTTCCACATCTTTAGTGAACCCTTGTCAAACACACAGGAATACTGCACTCTATGAAAAAACAGAGAATATTAAAAATATATTCATCCTGTATTAGATATATAACCCATCTACTACATGCAGAAATGTAGTTCCAGACAATGCTAGGTCGATGAGCTCGCACTGACCAGGAAACAGTGTCGGATACATATCTTCACAAAACAACCACACCCTTTTTCAAATCCCAAATAAACCCTGAATGTGTGTCAGTTTCGCGAACAGAATTTAAAGTATAATTCACATTTCTGCTGACGTTGACGAAATGTTTCGCCGTGTCGCCTGAATGTTCGCTATGTACTTTTAACACGGGTCCTTAGTCATTTGTTTCGAATTTAAATTATACAAATCTCCAAATTCTTATGTCGTGACACAGTGACAGTGAGATGTGAATTTTGCGTGCCCTTATATAGGTCTGTTATTGAAAACTGAACGCGTTGAATCGCAGCTTTGAAGTGTGTTTTATGTGCTGGAGTTGCGGAATTGTGTATGTCTGCGGTATTTCCTGCTACAGAATTCCACTCAGTTAGCTGCTTAGGCTAGCACGCAAACTGAGATGCACGAGTCGGCTGGGTGAAGACATTTTCTAATCGAATGAATAATTCCACTCTCACCGTCCCCTACCGATAGAACTCTGTCCAGAATCCAGTTACTCAGACGAGCAGGCAAATATTATGTGCTGTGTTCTCGTCCTTCTCATAGACAGGAAGGAACGCTCGCTTTAGGGATCTTCCTGTCCTCCCACTTATCCCGTTCTCACGCGTGATGACGTCACAAAATGGGCGTTTTTTTTCCTTCTTCTTTTCTGTTATGATCTCTTTGGGAGGGGGTTAGGGCAGGGGTCAAAATAGAAAATATGCTATTTTTTACTTGCCCTAACTAGTCATTTCGTCTTGTTAATTCTTTCATGCAAAATGTTTCTCAAATGTTTTTATTACACTCATATAGGACAATAGACGTATTGATGATTATAGTGTAAGTGGTAAGCATGTCGGCCTCACAGTAGGAGACCTGGGTTCAAATCCAGGTCGGTCCACCTGTGTGGAGTTTGCATGTTCTCCTGGGGCCTGTGTGGGTTTTCTCCAGGTACTCCAGTTTCCTCCCACATTCCAAAGACATGCATTGTAGGCTGATTGGCCACTCTAAATTGCCCCAAGGTATGGGTGTGAGCGTGAATGGTTGTCCGTCTGCTTGTGCCCTGCGATTGGCTGGCCACCAATTCAGGGTGTCCCCCGCCTCTGGCTCGGGTCAGCAGGGATAGGCACCAGCACCCCCCACGACCCTAGTGAGGATAAAGCGGTTCAGAAAATGAGATGAGGTGTTGCCCGCACGTATTTTGCAACAGGGAGGGGGCTCAAGGATAGATAATTTTCAATAAAATTAATGAATTAATGAAGATCCACTCATTTTCTGAACTGCTTACCCTCAAAGGTCATGGGGTGCTGGAGCCTATCCCTGCTAACTACAGGCACCAGGCGGGGGACACAATCTGTGGCTAGCCAATTGCAGGGTCAAAAGAACCATTTCAGAAATTATTTCTCTCAATTCACAAATCCTGCGACATACAAATTATTCAGGTTGGAAGAAGCTTTGATGGGAATCAAGTTATGAAAGTCCAAAGAAAACAATTATTCCCCGAAACGTAAATACACTTCCAGTATCATTTTCCTTCTCTTTCTTTTTTTAAAATTCAGTGCCTTTATTGTCATCATGGGCGGTCCGGTGGATTGAGTGGTTAGCACGTCAGCCTCACAGCTCTGGGGTACTGGGGTACATCCATGGTAGGCTGATTGGCCACTCTAAATTGCCCCTAGGTATGAGTGTGAGCATGAGTGTTTGTCCGTCTCCTCGTGCCCTGCAATTGGCTCCAGCACCACCCGCAACCCTAGTGAGGATAAAGCGGTTCAGAAAATGAATAAATGAATATTGTCATTATACAAGTACAATGGAATTTAAAGCTTCACCATAAATGAGACAGATAAGTCATAAGGATATAGCCGTACCTCTACTTACGAAATTAATTGGTTCCAGAACTTTTTTTCGTAAATTGAGCAGTACTTTATATGTACATTCTCTAATTTGTTGCACTGTCCCCCAAAACTACATACTAAACCTTTAAAAATTCATCTAATATCCCAATGTCGTAGGAAAAGTGTGAAGACACAAAAAGTATAAAAAATGATCATGAAATTATTTAATAAGCCATTAAAATTAATAAACATGCAAATATATATTCGTGTTGAAGCACATGTGCAAGTGTCAGAAAGCTAACGTTAGGTAAAGGAGGCAGAAAGCACACAAACACATGAACACACATCTAATAAACATCTCATCTCATTTTCTCAACCCGCTTTATCCTCATTAGGCTGTCTCCGGGCCAAAGGCGGAGCACACCCTGAATCGGTGGCCAGCCGATCGCAGGGCACAAGGAGACGGACAACCATGCAAACTCACACTCATACCTAGGGGCAATTTAGAGTGTCCAATTAGCCTACCACACAAGTTTATGGAATGTGGGAGGAAACCGGAGCACCCGGAGGAAACCCACGCAGGAGAACATGCAAACTCCACACAGATGGACATGACCTGGATTTGAACCCAGGACCCCATAGCTGTGAGGCCCAAGCGCTAACCACTTGCCCCACCAGGCCACCCTCTAATAAACATAAAATTAAGAATTCAAAACAATATTACATTGAACTTTTAATCTTTTTCATTAATGTTTTATGATTTCTTTGACATCTAATTTTTTACCCATTTTATTTATTGCCACTACTTCTTACCTGTTTGGATTTAAGTTCTCCTTTGGCGGTGCTTGTTGACAGACGTTTTGAGAAAAAAATTGATCTAAAGACAATTGCAGGGCTGCTAAACTACTCCGGAATTTCAGGAGTTTCTCCGGAAATGCAACGCAACCTCCGGGACTCTAAACAACCTCCCTAAACTCCGGAAATCCACAAAAGTTTTCTTTTTTTTTAAGCAACCATTTCAGAAGAGTACCAAATTTCCAATTTAAATCCCTCGAAATTCACACCATCACTACGGCTTCCGCCATCTTGATTCAACTGCACTGTAAACCGGAAAATTTCCAAGTTCCGACAAATGATTCGTCTTGTGTGACTTCAGAGTGGCAATCGATTGCATAGGTAGTTTCTAATGCTTTAACATTTTCATTTTCATTTTTTTCACAAGGGGAATTAAATATTATTAAGGCTGTCTAAACCACCAGCCTTTTTGTTTTGGAACAAATCCTATCATTTCTAAGGCTGTTCTAAAGGAAGTAGGCGTACACAGCACTGGTAAGTCTTATCAATATGTCTGCTCGGGTTCAGTGCAAAATGGATGGCAATTTGGATGACACTTCCAATAACAAACCCAGACACTCGCAGAAGTTTATTGGTTCGTATTCGAAAAATATCCTATGTTAAAGCCGTCTCCAAAAGGACCGACTTCAGCGTGACACATGTTGGAATTACTGACTGTAAAACACACATAGAAGGACCCAAACACCAAGATAAACTTATTTTCATTTGCAAAAACACAATATTTCAATTAATGTAAAAACATGATAAAATAAGTTTTATTTAAATTGTCCTACGCATTTTTTTTATTTTATATGGATTTTGCGTGAATCGCATTCACTCCGGAAATACTCCGTGAATGGGACAAGGGTACTCCTGAAATGGCATCAACGGAGGTTGGCAGCTCTGCAATTGCCTTTGACGACTTTTAATGCTTCTGAAACGCTAACGTCGTCAAAATGGACAACTCATGAACACTTTGTTGTTGAATGTTTTTTTACACAAAGTCGGAAATTTTGTAAAATTTCTCCCTCGTTTTTCTGATTTGTGCTGTTGGAATGGTGGCTGCTTCCTCTTCAGCTGCCTTCTCGTTTAATTCCTCGTGTATTGCCGAGCCTTGCATCAACTCCTGCTCTGTAGATAGTTCGTTTTGGTGCTCCTCGACCAACTCGTCAACGCCCTCCTTACTAACCACAAGCCCCATCACCTGCCCCCGTGACAGAATTTGGTTGAGGCGCGACTGTGAGTTCAACGAAGACACTCGGGGGCCACAGCTTCCTCCAAGCAAAACTTCGGTGAAAAAAACTCAAGAAAATCTTATGCTTGGGATATTTTTTTTGCCATCTCACTGTCCACGACAATGCTTGAGGGGTGCTGGCGGTGAGGTTGCACTCGGGTCTTCTGGGAGAGAGGGTCATAAACAGTATGTGGCAGGCCTTGTCGTTGGTCCGCAACACCTTAGCTAGGGCCCCCTGGTTTATGATGGTGTAACAATTTTAAGTGCTCCAATGTTTCTGTGGTTTATTAAGTGTTTCATTTCTTATGGTAATAGGTACCTTGAGTGTCTGGTACACTAAATCACAATTTTACTAAAAGTAAAATGAAAAAAAATGTACAGTACAGGGGGAATTTTTTCTTTGTAAGTTTATAAAAATGTGAAAATCCACGCTGAAACTCGCAAGCGGAAGCCACTTCCCTGTCCTCCACTTGCTACTAGGACTCAGCACTAAAGTTTATATATATATATATATATATATATATATATATATATATATATATATATATATATATATATATATATATATATATATATATATATATAAAATAGGTGACCCTACTTCGCGGTTTTTCGTTTATCGCGGCCATGTTTTGTCTACATTAACCGCGATAATCGAGGGGTTACTGTATGAGAAGTATGAGAAGAAACAACATTGTCAAATAGGAAAACAATTTTTTTGGGCCTCCGGCAGATCAAACCATTGACAATTTAGACAGCGTTTCAGACCAACCAACAGATTAGCAGGTCGGAATTCTTATAGAAACAACAGTAATGACACTGTGTTCTAGTAATTTCATGACAGCCAAAAATAGAGCTGAAGTCCTGAAAATTTGACGGGTTTTCACTTAAGTATGTGAATACTGGGGTGTGCTGGTGGACTTTTGCTGGACATCCTTAGAGCAGATGACACTTGCATGAAGAAAATCAGTTATTTAAATTTAAGGTTTTACCTTTAGAGGTCATGTCGCCAACTATTTTGGTAAAAAAAAATTTAAGCAACCATTTTAGAAGAGTACCAAATTTCCAATTTAAATCCATCGAAATTCACACCATCACTATGGCTTCCGCCATCTTGATTCAACTGCACTGTAAACCGGAAAAAATTGGTAACACGAGTGCATTGTGAATCCGGAAAAAATTGGTAACACGAGTGCATTGTGAATCATCCGAGTTACGAGTTACGACAAATGATTCGTCTTGTGCGACTTCAGCGTGCGACTTGGTTCATTATTTGTCATCTTTGTTTTTTATGATTATGGGGAATGTAGCCTATGTTGTATTTGGCTCATTATTGTTCAAGTCCTTATTGACTTCAAATTTTGCCCTCTGTAATGGACATGCCTGTGCTGTGAAAAAATATACTACTAATATATTAAAATATATACTTAACGTCTGCCTTGATATGTTCTCCCACTTGTTGCGCTGATGAATAAACAGTTTTAGTCTTATTCTTAAAAGTTAATTTTTTCAGTATTTTATTGAAAGTAGGCAATAAATAATACTGTGATAAAAATAGTTTATAAGTACTCGGACTGTACAATGTAACATGATCGGGCAATTAAAAAGGAAGGGCAGAACAAATAGCAACATGATTTCCACAGGACATGAATCTGACAAAGTACTAAAAAGAAGAACGAATTCTCGATTGGATTTCAACTACAACAAGGGTTAAATAAAATTGGTTCCTTTAAATTTGTCATGAAACTAAATGTGGAACCAGTGTTATGAGAACAAACATGACGTTTTGGGAGAGGCAATCTTATTCTATGATAGACAAAAGACAACATCACTGAGTAATAATAAATAAGAACACAAAAAGACAGTACATATAGTTAATAAACAATAAGGCTTGATATGAAGTATTTGTAAAAAATAAAAAAATACATATTTAAAAGTTTGGGCCTATCTTCTTGAATTGAGGGCTGTCCGGAGGATTCTGTGAACCTGGTTTACCCGAGAAAATTGCATTTTCAGTTCTTCTGTACATTAATCCTCCTCCTGTGTGGGTCTTTCCAAAGGTGAAGGCTTTTTGTGGTTAAAGGGACAGGTTGAAAAAGTTGCATTGTGGCAGGCATACGAAAGGGAAAGTTCTTGCATGCAATTTCATTGAAAGAGAATCTGGAATTTTTCATTTGGATTTAAAGTGACCCTTGCCTTTTTGCCTGTTACTGATATGGGGATTTCTTGAAATCAAAATGTTCCATTGGTACTATATATATCATAATTATGATGCACTCAGTGTTGAGCAGTTTGCAAAATGGTTTCTTCTACTCACACACACGGTGACCTACATTAGAGCTGCATTTACAAAAAAGAAATTACCATAGGCTACAGAAAAATCAGATAAAAAGGGTAACAATATAGAATAAAATTATATCACAAGCAAATTAACGATTGATTACATTTCAAATAAACAAAGAAAAACATACATCTGGTCAAATAAAATTAACAAAAAGAAAAAATGTCTGTCGGTAGAAATATACAAACACCAGAGTTATGAAGCATTCAGAAACATACATCTGAGAGTAGATGAGCATAATGAGAAAATGCAAAAATTTGAATTAATGGGATTGAAACCTAAAGATTACATGATAATCTAAAATCATTTAAATGTCCCATTGGTATACATAAATATAACAAATGTGGATACATCGAGACAGTTTCCTCTAAGGTACTGATGAGCAAGATATTTCTCTGTGATATATTTTTTGTGTCCTTAAAAATCTGTTAGTTCATCATCCTGGTCTTGAAAACAGGGAATTCCCCTTCATCTTCTGACCAGCAGTTACCTATAGAAATAATGAGGATAAACTGAAATGGGAACGAGGGACATGAATGGAGACAGACAAGAGGAGAAGCAGAGCACAGGGAGAAAAATGAGAAAGTGCATTATTAGAGCGAAAAAGTTCAACAAAGCTATGCTCTGCTTGCGATAGCTTTTTGAGATGCAAGCGACATACATCATGTGTCTGCACATTTTGATCTTACCGTTCGTTGTGTGAGGGTTATGTTAACAAGAGTAGGTCCTGACAGTAGCGGTGTCCAGCCTCTGTATAGACTGACTTCCTGTATGTGCATGTTGGCAAAAATCACGTGCAAAGACATGCCATGCCGTTAGTCACAGTATCATAAACCTCAAGGAAGACAAGCCATTCGAGAAGAATTCCAAGCAAGAAATCGCTGCCAATCTTATCTTGCCACAAGAGAGGATTTCGAGGACTTTCACTTACCGTCCATTGGGCTCCTCTTTGGCTGCATGGAAGCAGATGATGCATTGCTGCTGGTCACCCGGAAGTTGGCAGGCAGAGTGTCTGACACACCTAGGGACATTCCCCTCATATCTTTGGGCCGGAACTTCTTTCTCCATGAGGGGGCACGTCGGAAGTTCTTGTCATCATCCTGAAATGGGAAGAAAAAAAAATGGAGAAGGAAACAGGTTTGCTTTTTTCCCAATATGTCTGACACCATCTGGGTAATCACATATGCTCTGTTCATCACCTCTTCCATCCTCCTGTCTGTACCAATGGACAGCAAACTGTTGTATTCACGCTCAAGAGTTGTCCGGGCCTAGAAGAAAGAGGCGCGTGAAGAGGGAAGCGGAATGGTGACTAGGGGCATCTTTTCATTCAAAAAAGTAAAATAATGCATGTATAGCTCATCACTTTATCACATTATCAGAGTCTGATCTAAACCTTTCATCCAGTTTAACACAGTACACCAATTCCTCGTTTTTTTGCGGATAATGTAGACCAGACATATCGGCGAATAAATAAAAAAAATGTAAATACTGTACAGTAATACCTTGACATACGAGTGCCCCTGGAATTTTGAGATACGAGTAAAATTCTGAGCAAATATTTACCTTGACATAGCAGACACATTTTTAGATACGAGCATACGAGACAGCGAGCCGAGAAGCGAGAGGCTGCTTATGATTTCAGCGCCACATCTCCCACGTGTAAAGATCTCTACGAGCACTGGGTGGAGAATTGCATTTTTTTTTCCATGAGTGGTGTACGCGTGACAGACCTGGCTCGCCAATACGAGAGGAGTTTTTCAACAATATGCACCATCCTGAAGCATAAGGACGTTATTCAGTATATCAAGCCATCCAGAGACTAATCATAATTTCCAAGCTGCGCAGTGACATTCATAACAAGATGGAGAGCATTCTTTTAATATGGATAAAAGATAAACAGTTAGCGGGAGATAGCATGACCGAGTCGATATGCAAAAAACCAAGCGGAATTTACATGAATTTGAAAGCAAAGCAAGCATTTGAAAAAGGGGAGCCTTCAACACCAGCAGAACCCTTCATTTACGTATGTTATGTGTTATGTTACAAGCGCCTTGCCGTCCAACAAGTATCTCATTCTCTCCCTCTCCTGCGCGCACCCCGCATTGTACTGAATAATTTGTCATTTTACTATTAAACATCACAACCACTAGATATTTGTTACTCTGTTAGTAGATGGCGAATTAGAACAAATAAAAATGTTTTTCCAATCCAATATCCTGTTTTTGGTGTTTTTTTCAGAGGGTGGGAACAAATTAATTTGTATTTAGTTCATTTCTATGGGAAACATTGATTTGAGATACGAGTAAATCGACATACGAGCTCGGTCCCGGAACGCATTAAGCTCGTATCTCAAGGTATTACTGTACTCAGTGAAAATAGTTCCTCTTCACTTGATTTAAAGAATATAATTAAAAAAACAGGTTATTATTAGTCCAAGTCCTCTTCGTCAGATTCGAGAGGCATTTTTTCTTGTACAAATATTGCTGTTGTTGTTGTCTTGACTCTGTCAAGACGATTCCCAAAATGAATGTCTCCGACCATGTTGTCATTAGTCTCCTTTGAGTGGCCCCATGCAGTGTCCTATCATTATGCCAACTTTACCACCCCATAGTCAGAGGTGGGGTGTCTTAGTCGACACGAAAATATGCAGTTCCGCTCCTCGGAATATGTGTGGTTCGGGAGCTGAACAGCACCGCGCGTGTGCCGGTGGCCAAGCGAAAGCAGCAGTGCTTCCTGGAGAAGAACGGTCACTGCAACGTGCAGCACGGCAACATGGCGGGGAGACCAGGCGATACATCTCGGACCTCTTCACCACACTGGTGGACCTCGCGAGAATTTATTTTCATTTATTCGCAGCATACAGAGGGGAAGAGCGTTCACTTCCCGTGTCTCACTCGTAACCGCAAGGCAGAGCTCATTAACATTAACGTGGTTCCTGCCAGCTGAATTATGTACAAAAGAACGCAACAGTGTAGATTCATTTATGCTGCAATGGCGTACTAAGCCTTTAGCAAAACAAGGAACGTCAATATTTAAGAGGCAATTTCAAAAGCGACTCAAAAAAAGTCTTTGCCCACGATTCGAAACTCACTCGCAAGAAAAAAAAACAGGAAATGGCAAGACGTAGTGCATTTTGCTTATCATTTCTTCTTTGGTGCTGAGTGCCAACCATTTCAGCACCAAAGAAGAAGCGGTGCCTTGACTTCCGCCATTTGTCATCTGTCCTACGCTTGCGAGTTTCACCGTGGATTTTGACATTATGATTTTTTTTTTAATACTTCAGAAAAAAATCTGCGATGAAGTGGAGCCACGAAAGTTGAAGTTGCAAAGTGGTGAAGGATCAAAGTACTGTGTCCCTTGTGCCTTCTCACCACATTACAATAAAGAGAAATCACCTCGATCACAGCTGTCCGTGTGCCTGCGTTGGGGCCCTCCACCCAGGATCATAAAACACAAACAACTAACAGGACTAGAGTAGAACAGTATCCCACTATAAAATATTGCTAATTTACTCTGCTACCATACCTGAGTGTTCTGTGTGGGAATCTGCAGCAATAGGGCCAGGGTGTTGTGATCAAAGGTTTCGTCAAGAGAAAGCAACGCCCCATGGACACCACTCTCATAGAGGTTGGCACTGTATTCTTTCAGCCCGATAGCCTGAACCCAATTTATCAAACGCTCATTACTCCACACCAGCACATCTGAAAACAGAGATAAGGAAAATTATTAATGCTGTTTTATGTATTTTTTGGTTGAGTAACACTATCAATAAAGCAAACAAAAGAAATAAAATGTTTATTTTATGTCAAATGATTTGTATAGTTAAAATTTAACCCCAAATCTCTGATTTTGATGAAACTATAGAATGCAATATAGGCTGTAACCCACCTATCATCTTTAAAGGATTTAGTTGGAAATTTTTTGGGGAGGACCGTGGAACGAATGAGAGAATTTACAAAGAAAGTACTCCTCTACTTACAAAAAACCTAAGTTACGAAACACACAAGTTCTGGAACCAATGAATAATGTTGATATACTCTAGAAATTAGCAAGTCAAAATGATCTATTTTACCCATATACAGTAATCCCTTGAATATCGTGGCTTGAACATACACGGTTTCACTACATTGCGGATTTTTTTCTGGGGGATTTTTTTTTGTAAGTTCATAAAAATGTAAAAATCCACCCTGAAACTCGCAAACTGAAGCCACTTCCCTGTCCTCCGCTTGCTAGTAGAACTCACCACTGAAGTGGAAAAAATAAAAAAATTTTTTTTTTAAAAAGTTCATAAAAATGTGAAAATCCACGCAGAAACTCGCAAGCGGAAGCCACTCCCGTCATCCGCTTGCTACTAGGACTCAGCACTGAAGTAAAAATATATATATAGATTTTTTTTTTAAAGTAGGTGTGACCCTACTTCGCGGTTTTTCGTTTATCGCGGCCATGTCTGGTCTACATTAACCGCGATAATCGAGCGATTACTGTATCGTATTTACTCGCATATAAACCGACCGAGGGTATAAGCCACACTCCTAAAATTGCCTTAAAATTGTTGAATTTTACACTTTCTCGCGTATAATATTCCTGGTTTTAATAGGGAGTACAAATGTGTTAAAATCTTAAGGAAAACCATCATACGTGGTATTTCTGAGATACTTATGAATCAAAAGCACATTATTGGGGTCAATATCATAAGGAAGTTAATATGCCTGTCTTAGTATATGCAAAATATCAAATCATTCAATTTGAAAAAAGAAACAAGTCTATCTTGACGATAGATAACCTGAAGCTTTTTAAAGACAAATTACAATTTTCTTACCAGACGTTTAAGATGTTGTGGCTGCCAAATTGCTTCTAATGTCGAAATATGTCAATTTTTTCGATGGTTCATATTACTGCAATAGTTGTCATTTTCGAACAAGAAATAAAAAGAAAAAATATGAAAGCGGAATTTTGTTTTATTTCATTACAAGCAGCTGCTTGTTTAGAACCAAAAGACAATTGCTGCGCTATTAAAAAACTTCTCTTTTGAAAAATGAGTGTTTAACAATTAAAGATTGGGTTTACACACTTAGAAGGTGAAGAAATTCAATCACTCGTCTATTAGGATCCGTCAGCCGTTTCTGGCCACCATAAACAAATTCAACTCTCTACGTTGCACGGTTTGGACAAACGTAGCCAGAGAATCTTAACATAGACACACACACACACACACACACACATCCATAAATCACGCTTTATAAAGATTAATAGATGACCGACGAGGTCGAAGCCGCACCACCACTTTGGAAAGCAAAAGATTGTGCTGCGGCTTATATGCGAGTAAATACGCTAATTTATAAAGAAATTTATTGTAGAAACTTATCTTGTATAACCACAAATATACTGTTTCCTCCCGACGCATTTTTGGAAGTCGTGACTACAACGGGCTATACCTGAAATAACGTTCAAACAGACGTTAGAACTAAAATACAGTCGAAGGCTTCATCTAACCACTTAACACTTTTACATTAGTTTCCGGATCAAAAGTTTTGCCATGAGACAAGCAACACAAGGTGACGGCCGCAGGTCAACTGGCCTCTTTTCTTTTTGGCGAAAACACATCTAGGACTTTCTTGGGAGGTCAACCCGACCTCCTCCCATGTAAACACACCATGTTTCTCTCGAATCGCAGGGTCTTACACAACTGGGTTCAACTGGTGGCCTTGCAAGTTTCTATTCTATAACGCATAATATATGCATTAGATCTAATTCCACAATATTATCGCGATAAAAAAATCAGTTGATATCGATAATTATCACAATAACTAAAATCTTCTTTCTTTCAGATTTGAAACTTCCCGGGCTGGCTCGGACATCCGCCGGACCGCCAAGCCCCACACCTCCTCATGGGCCGGACCGCCAAGCCCCACGCCTCCTCACGGGCCGGACCGGACGCCCGCTGAACTGGCCAGCCCCACGCCTCTTCAAGGGCTGGCTCGGATGACCACCGGACCGGCCAGCCCCACGCCTCTTCAATGGCCGGCTCGGACGCTAGCCGGATTGAACAGCCCCACGCCTCTTCAAAGGCTGGCTCGGACGCCCGCCGGACCGGCCAGCCCCACGCCTCTTCAAGGGATTGCTCGGACGCCTGCCGGACCGGCCAGCCACACGCCTCCACACTTCCAAGTCTTTTGTTATTTTCCATGTGCCTCCGTTATTTACGTTTCGTTTGAGCACGCATTCCCCCCTCCTTGCCTGTTTCCCTGCAATTGGGTCCATTTCCACGGGAATACAAACTCAAACAACCCTCGATATTGACTGAAAGTCAGTGTGGAGGTGGGGCAAAAAGAGCCATCGCCGGGAGAAGGTATCAAAATGGCAAACAAAATTAGAATTAAGTTTAGTGTTAGGTTCGATTAAACTTATTCTTGAGTGTGTCTGCATCGTAATCCAAGTTCATTTAAATTTGTTTATGTTATGAGTGTGTTGCCATGCACAAAGCCACCCCCCCGCTCTCTGTTCGTCTCTCTCTCCCCCTTCGAAATCTGTGTTTTAGTACTATTAAACACATTTTAGTAATATTAAACCACTAGTTATGTGTTACTTTGTTAATAGATGGCAAATTATAACAAAGAAAACATTTTCCAATCCAATATCCTGTTTTTGTTGTTTTTTCAGAGGGTTGGAAGGAATTAATTTATAGTTCATGTCAATGGGAAACGTTTGTTTGAGTTACGAGAAAATCAACATATTTCGTTTGAGTTACGAGAAAATCGACATACAAGCTCAGTCCCGGAACGAATTAAGCTCGTATCTCGAGGTACCACTGTAAAGTACTTCTCTACTTACGAAATTTTCAATTGACGAAAAAAGTTCTGGAACCAATTAATTTCGTAAGTATGACTGTATTATGATAATTTAAAATGCTTCTGTTACCGTTAAATTCCAGCTGAGACTCTTCCCTTCTCCTCTGCAGCTCTTTCCGGTCATAGTTGAGCCTTCTTAAACACATTACTCCACACTGAAAACTGTTTCTATAGACCACAAATTAAACGCGTATTAATTTCTTTGCAGCTATCTGATATGCAAAACGTATAGCATATGAAATAAAGATCAGACAACAGATATGCACTTTGTTGCTCTGTTTGTGTGTATTACCTATGGAAACTGTCTACCATTTTCAGCTGTCCTCGTAAGTCTTTTTTGGTAAGGTGATCAAGCATTCGGGCGTCCACCAGGGACTCCATAAAATATGAGCGGTATTGTGGGAGACCTAAGCTTGGTAGCCACTCATTACCAATCCATTCATGATTCATGTCTCCATATGCCAATGTCTGTGAAGGGAAAAAATATATACATAAATTCTTACGCACCAGGAAACATTAGCAAACAAAAATGGAAAAATGATTATTTTTTTTAATTAAAATTTTGCAGGGTAAGAAATAATGTACAGTCGTATCTCTACTTACGAATGCCTTTCGGTATGAAATTTTCAGGTTACGAAACCCTTTGATATCCAAATGACTGTCCCAACATACGAAAACAAGATCCAAATTACAAAACCCCCCTAACGTAAATGCATTTCCTGTATCCATTATCTTGGTTTGAAATTGTCCTTGCCTAATTGCGGCGACTTTACTTCCGCTTCATTTTTGTCAGTTTCTCACATCTTTCATACAAAAAGGTGACACTTTGATCATTATTAAAGGGTTTAGTTGGTAGGGTTTTTTTGCTGACAGTGGAACGAATGACAGAATTTACATATAAAGTACTGCTCTTACGAAAAATTCAAGTTATGAAAAAAGTTATGGAACCAATTAATTTCGTAAGTAGAGGAACAACTGTATATAAATTTTAGCATGCGCAAGTAGAATTTCTTTAATTATGTGAATTTTTAGAAAAAACGTTTCAGGAATATTATTTCTTTTCTTATCTGTCACTCTTATTCCAATGAAAGGACTGACACACAAGGGATACAATTCTGAAACACTTCTTCCAGAAGAGAATTCGATTACGTACACAAGCAGGGACTTCCTTTTTTAAGGATAATCAAAAGATGTGTGATAAGTATTTAAGAGTTTTTTATTTTTTTATTTCAGGGTATCAATAATCAGCCTACTTTTTACTAGAATTGAGACGATCCTTTTCTTATGTTATTTTAGGAAAACTGCAACTGCAGATGATGGGTTGTCATTACTACATGCCTGCATGGCTGTGGCTATAACCACAGCAGGTAGGAGCAGCAAGTTTTGAACGCTGCAGTTAATTAACTCAAGATTAGCTCAGTGTTAAGACGTGACAGATAAGTGCAGCTAGTACCTGGTGATAAATACATGTGTAGGTTAGCTCAGTGCATAGCAGAGCATTCACTTTCAGGGATTATTTTTAAAATCAGTTTGGAATTAACACAGATTTGAAGAAGTGTGTCTTCTGCTTAAACATTTTAATTTGAAAAAAAAAACCATTCTTTAATGTTTGGCAGGACAATGACCTCATATGTCTGCATCTAGATGGAGGTGCAAACCATGGGTGTTGGCAGAGGCCTTATAACAGTTGTTCTTTAAGTCAACACAGGTTTATTAGAGAAGCAACTGAAAGAGTGACATGCATCTGTTCAAACCTGGGCCCAGCTACTTTCGTCGTCGTCCTGGTGTTAGCATAGTTAGTGAGCATTGTGAAGAGAAAAGAAAGGCTGGGTTATTGAGTTTGAAATGCTGGGTTAGAAAAGCTCCAAGTAAAATCTTCACGTGAAAATGACTCAACTCTTCTTCCTATACACACGACACACCATACTGTAGCCCTAGCACCCACCACATATACATTCTATGAAGTGTTTCACTTTTTGGAGAAGACATTGTTCCAAGTATCCTAACTTATTTTTTCCCCAAATTGAGTACAGGAGCAAATCACAACAAAGCAAAAACATTATCATCATCTACCAGATGGTGAGATTTGGCCAACTTGGAACACACTTGGTGACACCTAATAGTTACCAGAGCTGACAGAATAAAACAGTGTCAAGCCAAACTGAAAACACTAACCGTGGGTGGTGTAGCTGCCAAACTTTCCATTTCTTCATGTGTGACCCAAACGTTTCCCGTGGTCTAAACATTTGACACGCCCAATCACAAGTGAGTGAAGTGTGAAAAATAGACAGTGATGCAGGACAGGAGAAAATATCAGGAAGCATTTATTGTTACAGCAAAAAGTTAATTTGAAAAAATGTTAATCAGGAGAGTATCATGCTTAGTGAGCTAAAGAAATGTCAGATGGTGTATGTACAACAAATAAGAAAAATACCGTTCTGGAGGTGGGAGGTGCAGAAGGACTAGTGAGTGACATGATTTCCTGGATGGCAAGACGAAGTTTCAGACGATGTAAGGGGTTGCTGATGCCAATCTCCCTCTGGATTTCAGTGTCGGAAAGTGCTGACATAATGGCTCCACTCTTTACATTAGCACGGCAGGCTGCTACATACCAAGCAGGCATGCCCACCCAAAGCTGGACAAAAGGAGAAGATAAGCCATCATTGCTTTAATGTACTGTGCGTTCCGAAAGTATTCGGCCCCCTTGAACATTTCTGCTGCATTTTAGGCTTCAAACAAAGATATAAAATTAAAACTTTTTGTCAAGAATCAACAACAAGTGGGACAAGATCATGAGGTGGAACAAAATGTATTGCCTATTTTAAACTTTGATTTGCCCCCTTTTCATTCAATGCACCAAACTCAAGCCAGAAGTTCAGTGGGGATCTCGGAATGATCCAATGTTGACTGATCATCAGTGATGATGATAAAAAGAATCGATCTGTGGGTAATCATGTCTTCGTTTAAATGCACATGCTCTGTAATGTCTCAGGTAGAGCTGGGCGATAAAACGATAACGAAAATTATCGTCAACAATAATAAAAACATTCGATAATTTTAAACTGCAATTACACCACCTGACCACCACAAAGAATGAGGGGCGCTGATGCAACATAAACGCTAGTTCCAGACCAACGTACAGGAGAATTGAATTGAATGCTTTTATTGTCACTATACAAGTATAGTAAAGTCTCATTTAAAGTTTGCCACAAACCACCTGGGAGACACCAAACATGTGGAAGAAGGTTGAAAACAAAATTGAATTTTTTGACCATCCAACCTCACTGAGCTCAAGCTGTCTTGCAAGAAAGAATGGGCAAGAACTTCAGTCTCTCGATGTGCAAAACTGATAGTCACACCCCAAGCAACTTGCAGCGGCAATTGTAGCAAAAGGTGGCACTGCACAGTATTAATGCAAGGGGACGGAAAATTATTGCACGCGCCACTTTGCAAGTTTTTATTAGTTATGAAAAAGTTTAAAATATTCCACTTCACGATTGTGTCCCACTTGTTGATTATAGACAAAAAATTACTTTCTATCTATGTTTGAAGCCTGAAATGTAGCAAAAGGTCGAAAGATATAAGGGGGCCGAGTATCTTCACAAGGCACTGTAAATATAGTTAACAACTATAATGTGTCTTCCCATAAATGCCTTACCTCAAGCCAAACGACAACAGTTGGTCCATCCCACTGGGCAAAAGGCAGGCCCTGCCTGCGCGCCTCCTCTAACAGTTCATGCCTGATATGCAAATAGTTATTTAAAACAATAGGAATAACTAAATTAAAATAAATAAAAATAAATAAATAAATTCAATATAACCAAAAAGACCCATTCCCACAAACACATTCAGCATTATAGCAGGCAAAATGAAGGAGAGATGAGCAGTGCAAAGAAACAAACATTCTCATCTGGAAAAATAAAAATCAGCAATGCTTTTGAAGACCTGAACTGTGTCAACAACTTTTAAGCAGTAGCTTACTATGCAGAAGGGATGGATCTCAGTTAAGCATGTGGATCTAAATGGTAGTTAGGCACTGTTAACTTGAGGTTTAATCTCAGTCAGTGTAATTCAAATTGTTGAGAAGAATTGAAGGAATGAAAAAATATTTTACAATGACCATTATGCTATTAAGTATTCATTTTATAGAGAAAAAAAAAAAAACGATTTGGGGATGGATCTTGTCAAATATTGCCAGATATGAGAGTTTATCAAAGCACACAGGAATTTCACTCAATTGAAGTAGAAAACTATTACTGTCGTCCACAACATGGGGCTGTTCATCATTACGCACGATCAAAAAGAGTAAAATCTAGGAAAAATAATGGTCAATTTCCAACTAAGGAAAAACTCAGCATCTAATTCATATATTCATTCATCTTCTGAGCCTTTATCCTCAAAAAGGTTGTAAGTTCCTGGAGCCTATCGCAACAAAGTATGGACAGTAGGCGAAGAACACCCTGAACCAGTTGCCAGCCAATCTCAGGACACTAATAGAATGAAAAACCATTCACACAAACACTCGTACCTAGGATAATTTGGACTGCTCAATAAGCCTGTCATGTATGTTTTTGGGATACGGGAGGAAACTGAAATATGCAGGGGAAAAAACCCCACACAGGCATAGGAAGAACATGCAAACTCCACACGGGAAGGCCGGAGACTGGGATTGAACCTAGAATCTCAGAACTGTAAGGCTGATGTGCTAAGAGTGCTCTGCCACCATAAGTCAGCTCCTTATGATAGCGCATTCTGTTGCATGTATACATCATAGTAACCATTTCCCCTAGCGTAGAATGTCATGCTTTAGAGCAAAATACTGTAGTCAAAAACGGCATTCACATTCACGTTAGGTAAGAGCAATACGGAAAAGTGACATTCAGAAGGACACCAGCAATAAGGACCCCAAGTTTAGAAGACAAAATACGAGCAATTATGAATAAACTTACCCAGTCTTTGGACTACAAAGAGAATGAGAAGAGGTAATAATAAAAAAATAAAAAAAACAATAAGATTGGTGACAAAAAAAATAAAATCATGAATTAATAATCATTAAAAGTTATCTAAGGCTGAGCTGCTTGAAACTAAATCTTAATACTTAAAAAAAAGAAAGGGAAATGAAAAGAATAATATATGGATGTGGACGTTGAATTCAATGGAAAAGATTGTGTGGAAAAAAAGGCATATACTGTATCCTTGACTTCGCGGCTTCAATTAATCACAGATTTTTTTCTGGGGAAAAAAAGTTCCTAATAATGTGAAAATCCACTCACTAGCGGACTCCCCTGTCTTCCGCCTGCTACTAGGAAAATGGCGGAAGACAAGGACTAAGCACTAAAGAAAAAAATGGCGGGCAGTGGGCGGTGGCCAAATTAGAGCTTTCTGAGCGGCTGGGAGCCGCTGTGAGGGTGGATTTTTTAATCAGAAATACGAGCCCCGTGTGATCTTACGCCATGGCACGTATTTGAAAATAAAACTTTGTCGGCGAATTGGACGGCAGAGCGCATCAGGGGGAGATTCTCAAGACAAACTCTCTAGAGCAGGGGTGTCAAACATACGGCCCGCGGGCCGGAACCGGCCCCCAAGGAGGTTCGATCAGGCCCGCAGGATAATTTGGAGGTGGAAAAAATGCATAAAAGACATGGAATTAATATTTTTAATTCGCTCCAATTCATGGATTATCCGCTAAGGGACGCACTCTTTCCATCAGAGTAGAATACAAGCCGCATCACTGAGACAGACACTTTCTTCATTACACATTTAAAATCACTCTCCTTAGTTTGTAAGGTGCACGCAGGGATTACATTTAGATTTTATTTGCGTATGTGTAAGTGGTTTAAAAATTCCTTTCTTTAAAAGTCTCATTTAATCTTAAAGTGCATTACTATATTTTTCAGTACCAATTAAAGTTTTGTGCCTTTGTACAATCAGTGGGATCAGTTGCAATGCATTTTTGTGAATGATAAAAGTAAATTGCACATTTGTCTAAGGAAATATGAGGTGTTTCATGAAATGTTTTGTAAAAGGATAGTTCATTAAATTTCAATATTTTCCTAATGTTCTTGTGCTTCATTACACCAAATCAAAGGAAAGACATGATATTTTGGTTATTTATAGCAGAGCATGGTATAATTTTAATGGTCCGGCCCACTTGACATCTCCCTAGGCCGTATGTGGCCCACGATGCCAAATGAGTTTGACACCCCTGCTCTAGAGTTAATGGAAAACTCAACAATACGGGGAATAAAACGAGATGGCAGACGAGGAGGAAGCAGCGAGGATTGCAACAGCAAAAATCAAAGAAATGCTGGAGATATCTCATGAACTTTCTGTCTTCGTAGAAAAAAAAACACATCCAAAAAGTGTTCACGAGTCGTGCGACCGCCCACTTCGACATTTGTCTGTTGCATTATAGAAATATTATTAAAAGTCTTTAAAGGATAGGTTTTTTTTTTTTTCAAAACGTCCGTCAACCAGCAACGGCAGAATGGCAAGTGAAATCCAAACAGGTAAGAATGGGTAGCGGCTAATAAAACGGGCGAAAAATTAAATTCCAAATAAATCATAAAACTGTAATGTTTGTTGTTGATTAATGTTGTTGTTTGAATTCTTAATTTTGCGTTTATAAGACGTCTGCTTATGTGTTCGTGTGGTTGTCAATGTCTTGTTAGGGTTTTGGGTGGATGTGTGTGTGTGTTTGATTTTTTTCCTCTTGTGTCCTGGAGCCACGGGGTTTAACTTGCTCCGCGGCTCCCGGAGGGACACAATAGGAGAAAAGCAAACACACACACACATCCACCCAAAACAAGAGTACACAGTGGTTGTGTGCTACCTTTTTGTTGCATACCGTTCGTCTTGTTTCAATGCGTTTCAACAAGGATAGATTTTGTATGCTTTTAATACATTAATAAATAATTTTCTTATAATTTTCTCTCATTTTTGTGTTTCCTCAAATCTTTCATACAAAATTGGGAAACTGACCAATTTTAAAGGGTTTAGTGGGTAGTTGTGTGAGGACCGTGGAACGGATTAGACAATTTAGATAAAAAATACTGCTCTACATACGAAATTTTCAAATTACGAAAAAGTTCATAAGTAGAGGTATGACTGTATATGTATTTCTGTATAGGCACGAAAACATGTTTTATGGTAGTTAAAATCCGGGTGATCCTACTTCGTGGTTTTTCGTTTATCGCGGCCATGTTTGGTCTGCATTAACCTCGATATTCGAGAGATTACTGTAATGATAAACTGATGATAGGAGTAACTAGGAACCAGGTGGGCAAGGTTTGTTAAGGTGTGTAGTTGCAATGACTCATGAGCACAAGCTTGAAAGTCTTAAATGAACACAATGAACATGGCTAGTGAATTTAAGAGTCTTTGACACCTACTTCTTCTGCAGTTTTCTGTTCTTTTCCACAGGGCCTCCCAGGGTGCCCATTCCTAAACCATCCTTAGATGAGCTCTCTGCTTCAGGAGTACCAGCTAAGAACAAAAGAAAACATTTGATAGCACTAAGGATTATATGTTAATTAAAGCTTTATGCACATGTAGCAGGGCTAGAGGATTTTGTATCCCCCATCAGGATGAAAAAGGTCTATATACATATACTACCTTGTTTGGGGGGGGTTATGGATTTCTAACTTCTATAAACCCTGAGGTCAGGGTGAGATATGCCACTCAGTAGCATTGAGGTTTAAGCACTGGCACCAAAGCGGCAGTAATTAACATTTTCACCCCATCTGTTCATGCCTGATGTTTTTATTCTTAATAAATGTTAACAATTTAGTGCATCTTATCGGAAATATAAAGTTATTGTGTGTCACGTCATTAAAGAAATCTTCCAACTATTCAACAGCAGTGAAACAGTCCCATATCAGCAAAAAAAACACACAGCGTTTATGACTTGAAAAGTGTAATGCCTCTGACATGGAATGGGAAAGATAACAGAACCATTCGTCATATGGCCTTTTGTGTTCTTGAAAGCAAAGCGGGATCTGGGTATTTAAAATTTTTAAAAAAGCAGTGTATGATTTGTGAAGCATTCTTTTTGTCTTTTGCGTGGACATATAGAACGGCATAATCGGCATACATTTGGCAGGTGACAATTGAAGGACAACAGCTAGGCAGATCATTCATGTAAAGACTGAAGAGCAGTGGGCCTAGCACTGACCCCTGGGGTTAAAGTTGTAACTATGTCTCATGGATTGTTATGTTATTTGTTTGTGCTTTGAAATATTTATTTATTTTAATTATTTTTTAAATATTTTTCCAGATCTCTTAAGTGTCCCCTTTCGTGGTGCTAATTATGTTTATAAAGAAATTTTGCAGTTCGAATTTCTTTTATTACTTTTTTCTTAGAGAAGTAAATGTCTTTCCGTCATTAATCCTTTTTGTTTTAAGTGGTATTTTGGGAGCATGGTCTCGAATGGTGGAGAAAAAAAGCCCTAAATAGCCAATATTCACCTGAAGTAGGCAAAAATGGCCACTGTTTGACATTTTGAATCCCAGTACTATTTCATTAATTCATTTTCTCCCACTTATCCAAGGTCAGGTTGCGGGACCTTCAGCTTACCCAGGAAATACACTGAGAACAACAATTTTATCTTACCTTGGCTAGGAGAATCCTTTCCAGGAACGCTAGGCCGACCTTTCTCCTTCTTCCCAAAAAGACGTCCAATGGATGACTTTATGCTCTTCTTCTTGGCTGCTTTGTTGAGAGAGTCCTGGCTGCTGTTACTGCTGCTTGGGTTGCTATTTTGACCATCTTGCATGCCACTCAGACTGTAAATTGATACATGACAAATTATTCCATGATTCAACATTCAATTGCAAGTGTAAAATATTTCAAAGTGGCAAAGAGAAGGCGGACCCTCGGATGTCTCTTATATCCTCATGGCTGGAAGCAAGACCCACTTCCCTGTTTAGGCGCATTGAGCGTGGAGTGGTGGGGGGTGATATCTCGCACTGGATAATGGTTTTGTCATCCTGTGCAGACTGAAACAAAACAAATGAAAGAACACACAATTTAAATAAGGCAATCGAGGAAAAATAAATTATTTCAATGAAACTTAATCAGAATTGTTGTCAGATTAATAACATTGAAACAATATCGATATCTAAAAGTTGAATAAATATCACATTTGTATACTACAGGTGAATGGGTCCTGATAAGTGCTGTTACTAATGTAAAATTCATCATTTCATTGAAATATTAGGATATTGACTTGAAATACACAAATAAGTAACTTTAATTTGGAAATATTATGATACTTATTTTCCTGATATCAGTTGGAAGAGAACATATTGAACCATAAATGTATACAGTGGACACCCATTATTAAAGGGGGTAGGAGCCAATGTTCCCTCTAAGCTGCGCGCGTGCGCAATTGCGCACTACTCTCGTCTTCTCTGCGCAGCAGCAATCATATGGCGCGCAGTAATAAAAAAAATTGGATTTTTTTTTTTTTTTTTTACCCCTTTCCCCATGATGGCGCCGTTTAAGCGGCGGCCAGTGGCAGTAGCTCTGTCCACTTATGTTTTTCGTGTTTTACAGCATGTTTTACATGAAAAATTAGGGGGAACATTGACATGCACCTGCTTGTGGCAGGTGTGATACTGGTGTGCCCATAGCGAGCAATGATGATGTCGTGACCGGATGATTCGCCTAAAGACGTTTCGCCGACGGACATTTGACAGACGGACAGGTCGCCGAATGAACGTTCGTTCAAACAGCATTTAATGATTAAATACAAATACTAGTATTTGTTAGTTTAATGATTAAATACAAATACTAGTATTTGTATTTATTCATTAAACTCTGTTTTCAGCTGGATTTGACCGAATTTGAGAGCATTTTGAGCCGTTTGGCGAATGGACGCATATGGACATTTTTTTGCCTCCATCGTGACATCATCGCAACATTTTACCGAGGAATTCACTTCCCTGGGCTCGGTTCTAATGTCCAAAGAGCTCCAGTATTTGTATTTAATCATTAAACGCTGTTTTCGGCTGGATTTGACCGAATTTGAGAGCATTTTGAGCCGTTTGGCGAATGGACGTATATAGACGTTTTTTTGCCTCCATCGCGATATAATCGCGACATTTTACCGAGGAATTCACTTCCCTGGGCTCGGTTCTAATGTCCAAAGAGCTCCAGTATTTGTATTTAATCATTAAATGCTGTTTTAGGATGGATTTGACCCGTTTGCTGTCATTTTACGGCTCGGTTCTGCTACATCTGCCCGCCCAAGAGTGCTTATTCCCGGACTGCCATGCCCGCCCAAGAGTGCCTATTCCCGGGCTGCCATTGATGGTAGACTAACATTGATTTTTACTATAATTTGGACAACACTGGCGGCGGGCCGGATTAAAAATCCTAACGGGCAGTATATGGCCCGCGGGCCGAGGTTGAAAAACTTGTACACACACGATCCCTTAATTTTGTAAGTGGAGGTACCACTGCATCAACCTTTCTGATAATAATGAAGAATTATTGTAGTGCCAGAAACTGTTAGGTTTCCTTGGCCCAGGGTCTCGCACAAATTTTGGTGCAGGGCCAAGCATGGGAGATGCCAAATGTTTGTCCCCTTTATGCAATGCGAAGGAAACTGTTAAAAAATACACCTGTTGCAATAACATTCTATAGTGCGATATATTGCATTGAGTATATCTTCTCATAAATTATTGCCAATATGCAATAATGTCAAGAAAAAAAAATTAAAAAAAGTAAGGTCGTGACAATATATATGAATGAACATCAATTCAAATGAAATATTCTTGAAAAAAAATAAATACATTATATTCTGTTTAAAACACTGTCATTAGAATGCTAGCTTAGTGTAGAAAATGCAGTACAGACGCTCCCCTACTTACGAACGAGTTAGGTTCCGAGCGATTGTTCATAAGTTGAATTTGTTTGTAAGTTGATTCAGTGCTATATTTTGTATTATAATTTATGTTTAAGGTCTATATAAGTATATTGAAGGTTTATACAAGTGCATTTGTATGTTTAAGGCTTGTATAAGTAACACACATTGGTTTGTACTAAAAAATATTTAATAAAATGGAGAGAATATGTACAGTACTGTATAGAGAGAGAGATTTATGTATTAGAAACTGGCCGAAAGAAGCGATCTAACGACGATTGCAGTTTTCTTCTTTTTTTCATCATAAATGATGCGGTAGCACTGTATGGCATCATTATATTGATTTGCCAACTTTGTGCAACGTTCAATATTTGGGTCCTGCGGCTCGATCTTTCTGTTTATAAATGGTACTGACGGTCGAACGATTCAAGTTGTATGCCCGTGCAACGGTCACCACTCACGCGCATCAAGCTTCGTTATTATTGCCACTCATTTCAAATGAAATGGCTTGCCTCTTCCTTGCACCTCCCTCACTAGAAGCCTTTCGCTTTTCACCAACCATATTGAATAATGGCTGCACGAGATATTTCATGATTAAATGAAAAAGGTTCTTTTCGCACTGGAGATACGTCACGCACTTACGCAACTTACGCACTGCAACGAACTGGGCAGAGGAAGGTGGATCCTGGGTGAGCTGAGCGCTCACAGCGCCAGGCTTCGGTATTAGCGGCGGAAAGAAGCACTACTCGGAAAAAGGCGCGCAATACAAAATCGAACTTACGAACATTTTTCGACATAAACGCAATTTGCAGACATGTTCGTATGTACCGTCGTTCGTAAGTCCTATGTTCGTAAGTAGGGGAGCGTCTGTAATTGAGAAAATCACCACGCTGTAAGTGCATCTAACATATAGAACATGACGACCATTTGAAAATAAAAAAATAAAAGCATGTTAAAAGTTTGTTAATTAAAAATACACAGAAATAAAGCCTTCCCTTCCTGAGAGCATTACTGCTCTTTTATATGCATAGATAAACATATTTTCTAGTAGTCTATTGGTGTCAAAAATTGAAAATAGTATTTACAGCAGCGCTCTGTGAACAATAGTTTATTTTTCATGGAGTTTTAAAGTCTCCAAGTGACAGAGTAGGGTGGGATAATCATAGCACTTGAGGGTTAATATTGTTGAGCATTTGGGGCCGACATAAAAACGTAAATGAAACAACAAAGTAAAACTAACAAAATATCATACATAAGTATTATTGTTCTTCCCAAAAATAATTATAGTCAGTGGACTGGTAATTTCTAAACTATTTTATTTTTTTAAGGATAAAGGAAAATGAAATGAGATTATTTTAAAACGTTCTTTTTTTATGCATGCATGCCTGAGACTTGACAAAACATGTAAACAAAAGCAAGTAAAAAGTTTTAATGCTGATATCTGTGTCTACATATTGTATGTTATGCCTTATTGCAGAGTACACACACACCCAAAAAAATAATCAAACAAAATAATTCATTCAGGAACACAGTTGATATTTTTTGGGGATGATTAAAGTGGCAAAAGTCCACCTGAGTGAATTTGCAAACCGAAACGCAAACACCCAGTGGTCCTTCGTACATCACTGAAGTCAAATGGGAGAAACTAGAGATCAAAATTCTATGGTTGTAAGAGTGGAGTCATGATACTAATGGAGAGTAGGCATCTAGTTTACCTTCCTGCGGTGCTTGCGCAGGTCACTAGGCTGAAGCATGGTAGAAAAAAAGAAAAAAGTAGTTAGTGGAAATAAGCCAGAACAGCAGTGGAATCAAACCATGCAAAAAACCAATGAGGAAAACCTCATGGGTATTTACCATTTAGTCTTTTTGTTGAAAAGCAAAAACTCGACGCAGTCACCCAGCACAAGTGAGTACAGAACAGTAGCACAGCAAACAACAAACTTGTAAGTTACAGAGAGTCATATCATTTGTAAAGATGTAACGAAGATTTTTTTTTACTGCACTTTGAGGATAATGGGCTCAAACTTTAAAAAGAGAGATAAATGTCGAGCTGGCTACATTTTGTTATATACAGTACAAGGTAAATACATATGTATGTAGTATGCTAGTCTTTCTTCCATAATTGTCGGTTTTTTTTTAACATGATACAAAATACTGAATAAATCATTTCTTTTTCTTAACTCACATTGTAAGGCGGGGGCAGAAAAGAGATTAGTGGGGACTCAAAGAGAAACAGGAAGAGGAAATTGAGGAGTGAGCGTAAATATGATCAAACAAACATTGCGTTTCTATGATGTCTCTTGATTACGACAAATAACTATAACATAAAAGCATTTATCTGGTCATCTTGAAATGTATAAGAGGTCACGAGTGATCACTTACTTACGGGTTTGAATAAAACAATGAAAGCGTGCGAACCTGCCAAAAGTTAGATTTGTGATTAACTTGAGGATAAGTCAATTATTATGTTTTTATTTTTTTTTCAAAACATAGGGTTTTACAATGCTGTAACGCAGAGTGCAAACTATAAAAGTAGACTATAATTTGCTACTTTTTTCTTTTGTTTGAAACCTTAGCCTTTAGAACAAAGTGGACTATCGTATTTTCCGCAGTATAAGGCGCACCCAAAAAATTAGCTCAAAATCTGACAGTGCACCATATAAATGTATCAATGTTGATTTATCATGGTATGAATTTCTTTTTAGGGCGGCTTCATCTTGTGGATGCAAAATGCAAAAACCTCCAACCACTACTATGACTACGTCTACTGTGCTTTATAATGCAATTATCAATATACAGTGGTACCTCTAGCGAATAATTTTATATACCAATTTCAGGTTACGAAGCCCTTTGATATGCAAATTACTGTTCCAATACACAAAAGCAATATCCAAGTTTCGAAATCTCTCAATGTTAAAAAACATTTCCTGTATTAATTATTTTTATTTTGAAACTGTTGCGGTGGCATTGCGCTATTATTATCCACCCATGAGTGATATTGCAAGGCAATATAACCGTAATTCACCTACCATCGCTACAATATTGAAGCAGAAGGAAGCATTAAAAGCGATGACTCCTTGGCATGCCCACTCTGGCCTTGGTCGGGCCATATACCATGAGAAGGATCCTAACATTATTCTCAAGCACCCGAATGATAATTGCCAAGATTAGCTCGGCATAGAGAACAACTCCATGTTTGGAAGTTCCTTCTAAACGGAAACTTGCAAACTAATATTCAAATTAAAGCCCACTCTTGCCTGCTATTCAAATTAAAGCCCACTTTTGCCTGCTATTCAAATTAAAGCCCTTTTGCCTGCTAGAAAGAAGATAAATACTGGAGTCAGAAGTCGAGTCATGTGTACTTTCATTAACACCTCTGCTGTGTCTGAACGCACCCCGAGACTCTGTTATCTTTGTTGTCTCTGTTTATCTTCAAATCCCCCAGAAGAGAAAACGAGCACATGGTGTTGTTATTAAATACCGTATTTTCACGACTATAAGGCGCACATAAGTCTTAAATTTTCTCCAAAATAGACAGGGCGCCTAATAATCCAGTGCGCTTTATATATGGACCAATACTAAAATTGTTATCACGATAAAATAAAATGAATCAGTTCATAGGGTACACCGACTCTACTATTTTCCCGTAGACAAAGTACTGCGCAGTGACTGCTAGGATATGTAGTAGTTCTTTTGTCAATACACCCAATGGATTGTGGCCTGTATACATCGACATCAATACAGCTTGACAAAGCATGGAAAGCACTGTTGGAAAAGTTACGCTATCTACCAGCTAGCTACTATTTGCGAATGGATTGTGGCCTGTATACATCGACATCAATACAGCTTGACAAACCATGGAAAGCACCGTTGGAAAAGTAACGCTAGCTACTATTTACGAATGGATTGTGGCCTGTATACATCGACATCAATACAGCTTGACAAAGCATGGAAAGCACCGTTGGAAAAGTTACGCTAGCTACCAGCTAGCTACTATTTATGAATGGGATTGTGGCCTGTATTCATCGACATCAATACAGCTTGACAAAGCATGGAAAGCACCGTTGGAAAAGTTACGCTAGCTACTATTTACGAATGGATTGTGGCCTGTATACATCGACATCAATACAGCTTGACAAAGCATGGAAAGCACCGTTGGAAAAGTTACGCTAGCTACTATTTACGAATGGATTGTGGCCTGTATACATCAACATCAATACAGCTTGACAAAGCATGGAAAGCACCGTTGGAAAAGTTAAGCTAGCTACCAGCTAGCTACTATTTGCGAATTGATTGTGGCCTGTATACATCGACATCAATACAGCTTGACAAAGCATGGAAAGCACCGTTGGAAAAGTTACGCTAGCTACCAGCTAGCTACTATTGGCGAATGGATTGTGGCCGCCTGGACGAACGTATAAAACTCAGCGTTTTCGATGACTAATTTGGACAATTGTTCAATTCAGACACAGAAAATTAGGACTTTGATGGATTTGTGGGTGATGATGACGTGAGTAAGTTGTAAAATGGCTAAATAAAGTACAACCGAACTCAGTTTTGCTTCCGTTCCCTTTTTAAAAACATGTTTTTAGCGTGTGGGTGTAGCGTGCATATATATCCCAGCAGTCACTGCGCACCGGAAACCGGAAAAAGAGTCTGGGGCTGCTTCCGGTAGCCAGCGCTATTGCGGTTAGATATTCATTTATAATATAGAACATATATGCGTCTAAAAAAACGGTGCATCCGTTGTGTGTTTAAAATACAGAAATAGCACTCGTTACTGACACTGCGGCTAAAATTACGATGCGCCATATAGTCGGGAAAATAAGGTAATTGTATTATTTTCACTTATTTTCGTTTTTCTCACATCTTTCATAAAAATTGGGACACATTTTTAAAGGGTTTAATTGGTAGTTTTGAAAACAATTAATTTCGTAAATAGTTGTTTCAGACTTCTTCCACTGTATATGTTTCAGACTTTTTCCAAAAAGACGGGTGGCACTTGTGGTTTCTGGCTTCCAAGTGACAGGCCGCTGCATTTGAATGATCAGGACGCAGCTTGGCATGTTAATATTACTTTGTTTAATCAATATATTTTTGAAAAATCTGAATGATTTGTTTAAACTCATTCTTCGTACATATCACTTAGGAGGTGCACACCTACAGGTTAGGAGTCAGTCTTATACCCCGCGGGTATTAATTTTTAGCCCGGCCCGTCCCGAGCAATTAACTTGATTTGCAAGCCAGACCCCGAAGCAAACCCGAAATTTCATATTTTATTTGTGAGGACTCGGGACTCCCGACCCGAGTCGGAGTGGTGATTTATGATAACAGCCTGTCTTTTGTAACAAAATCTAAGTTAAACAAGACTGTATAAACATCAACATCTTTTATATGATAATAGATGTTTGACAATTTCAACTCTGTTTAAATGCCTGCTCAGCGTCGAGGTACCAGTCTTTTTGCTCTCGTATGAGAGCAAAGCGCCACATTGACTACATTCAGCGAAGCCAACGCAATTTCCCTAGCATACTCAACTATCAATTTGAAACGTTTCCAAAATTTACTCTTACCGGTACCAGTGCGTTTCTCTTTTCAGTTCTCCTGTCTTTAGTTTATCCTTAACCTCTTGTGGTGTTCACGTGACGTGCGCAGAGCATGCTCTGGCTCTGTG
Organism: Stigmatopora argus; assembly: GCF_051989625.1. Taxonomy (NCBI): domain Eukaryota; kingdom Metazoa; phylum Chordata; class Actinopteri; order Syngnathiformes; family Syngnathidae; genus Stigmatopora; species Stigmatopora argus. The sequence continues at coordinate 21,664,049 of NC_135388.1, read as the reverse complement.
GCTGCAATTACATTACAGCCCCTTCTCTGTTTTTATCCAAAATTCCAAATTGTTTATTTTATAACAAGCATTCCTTAGTTTAGTATCCACACATCGTTTTAGTATACATTTTTATTAACATGTATTTATTTTTTTTAAAGTCAGTGAGAAACCACACATCGTTTTAGTGTACTTTTTTTTCAGCGAGAGAGAAGCCCGACCCGACTCAAAGGTCGGGTTGGGTTCGGGTTGAAGATCTTACCTCTAATGTATATACAGTGCCGTGAAAAAGTATATGCCCCATACCTGATTTCTGTGTTTTTTGTATATTTATCACACAAAGGTTTAAGATCATAAAACCAATTTTAGTATGACACAGACAACCCAAGGAAATAGAAAATGCAGTTTCTAAATGATGATTTAATTTACCACGGCATAAAAATAACAAACTTGTCTGGCCCTCTGTGATCACACCACAGCATTTCAATAGGATCTAAATCCAGATTTTGACTTGGCCAACCCAAAACTTTAACTTTGTTGTTTTGAGCCATTCAGAGGTGGACCTGCTGGTGTGCTTTGGATCGTTGTCATGCCCCTAACCCTAACCCCAGAGCGCTGAAGTTTGAACGCTCTAACTGAGGGCCGGACGTTCTCCTTCAAAATTTGCTGGTAGAAAGCAAAATTTGTTCTTCCATCAATTACAGCAGGTCGTCCTGGTCGTGAGGTAGCAAAGCAGCCCCAGACCATCACACTGCCACCACCATGTTGATATAATGTTCTTTTGATGGAATGCTGTGCCATTTTTTTGCCAAATGTAACGGGCTGCACACCTTCCAATAAGTTCAACTTTTGACGCATCAGTCCACTCACAGTATGTTCTTCCAAAAGTGTGGAGGATCATCAAGATGTTTTATTGGAAAATGTAAGACGACCCTTTATATTCTTTTTGGACAGCAATGGATTTTGCGACTGATCTCGTATGTCGATTTACTCGCATCTCAAATCAACCTTTCCCATAGAAATGAACTAAAAACCAATTAATTCGTTCCAACCCTCTGAAAAAAAACTCGTATGTCAAGGTATTACTGTACCATTAAACGTTTTGCAGTACCACTGTCACATTGATTCTTTAGGGTGATATCATTATCATTAACAATGGATTTAGATATGCTAACATTTTTTTAGGTGTTAAAATGTGATTCTTAGTTTGTGCAGACTTACAATGTAATTTCAAACTTAAGGTTTTAAGACCTACCAGATGTACTTTATTTTCCACACTATAAAGGTGCACCTAAAAAAAGCCTTTGATTTTTTTCAAAAGCGGAGTATGTGCCTTATAATCCTTTCGGTCGGTGTCCCTTATATATGGATCAATATTGATCCGCAACAGGTATCGCAACTACGATAAGCAGCCGGCGACACCGTTTTCCCCCATGCGGGGTGCAAGCTGGGATATATAGTTCTTTTGTGAAATCCACCCGGTATGACGGCGAGCACACTCATTCGGTTCTCGCTGTCCTTCCGGGTGGATTGACAAAAGAACTCCAGCCGCTAGATTGGTGTCAACAGAGCATTCAAAGCTATACTGCGAACTATATATTATGTATGGATCAATATTGAGCCACAACAGGTCTCGCAACTACGGCCAGCAGCCGCCTAGTCCATTTCCCCCGTAGAAGACAGTACCGGACGAAATACGCATCTATATCTCCCAGTGGATCGTAAATGCCTGGGCTGATAAATCAGTTTCAACTGTGGTTCGAGCTTTCAGGAAGGCAAGAATTGTCACTCAGTTGCCAGACAACCAAAGTGACACAGACTCGATTAATGACGACTTTGATGAGACGGAGCCTGGCGCGTTCGTTCAGCTGTTCAATTCAGACACTGAAGGACGTAACCCCAGCCTCTACTGTAGAGCCGTATAATGCGGTGCGCTGCACCCTATATGGAAAAAAAATTGAAATGTCTTATTCATTGAAGGTGCGCCCTATAATGCAGTGCGCCTTATAGTGCGGAAAATACGGAAATTAGCTGCCTTTTCAAGAAAGATGCATGACTTTTTAATACCCATGTGGGAACTCTGCAAAAGGAAATGTGCCTAAAATATGCAAAAAAGAAAATGTAGTAATAAAGTCTTACCAAAGTCATGACACCCATGCGGTCTAATTCTCTGTGGGGGCTGTGAGGAATACGTCTTGGGGTTGAGTGACCAGAACCTGGAGGAGAGCTACCAATAGGAGAACTTGCACAGAGTGATGGTGGTATAGAGCTCATGGAGAGAAAGCGGCCTCCAAGGTTGTCACCACTACCCACTCTGCACTCAATTTCCTCAGCCCGGATGGCAGTGTTTTCCTTCTCTTCTTGAATCATTCTATCGGTACATGGTAAGGAATTGTGTGTTACGCTATATTACACAATGTTTATCATGATTTTCTGCCTTGTTAGCTGTAGTACCTAATTTCATTGTTGATAGCATCGAGTTGCTCCTGCAGCATTAATGCCAGAGTCTGAGCATCCGCCTGACCACCAGGGGAAAGAAGGTCAACGGAATTGAAGAGAGTCTCTCCATCGTCCTCCAGGTCTGAGGCATCCATATCGCTCTCAAAAGCCTGGGCCACATTGGCAAGCACATTAGCCTGTTGAACACGTTCCCACTCCTGTTCATTAAGGGTCTGCACCTGAGTTAAATGAACACATAAAACAAGAAAGCCAGAGAAGATATACATGTCACATGGATCAATGTTTAGTCAGAGATGAATTACAGAAGTGGGCATCACGTCCCTGTGTTTTGTTAATTCATGGTAACTTACATGACGCTGATATCCAAAGGTGGAAGCAAATAGAAAGAGACAAAACAGATTTTCAAACACAAATCCTACAACTGACTGAACCAAATTTTAGAGGGAGAAAAATGGTTAATCATAACTTTATGAAATCAAAAAATTTAAAAATTACAGTTTCTGCAGGTATCAGAAAATTCTATTTAATATTTTTTCATCCCACGCCCATGTCCAACTGCAGATATTTTTATACACATGAATTATAAAGGTGACGAGGGCAATGAAGATGAACATCAGCCTCGTTCCAGTGCCGCGAGTGAGCCTGACATGTTTCGATCCCACGCTTAGTCAGGCGAGTACAGTAATCCCTCAAATATTGCGGATAAGGTAGACACGGGCACAAGAAAAAAATGAACATAATACAACTAAGAAGAAAGCCTTACTGCCTGTCTACTGCAGTGTTTCCCAACCTGCGGCACACTTTTTGCATTGAAAAAATCTCAAGGCACAGTACGAGCTAAAAATCTTCTAATTTAAATCTATATCCCCTAAATTAACAATATAAAGTCATTCTCATCAAAGTTTTATCAGTATGAATCAAATAAATCCCCCAAATTATTCCAAAATCTAATTTTTCACATCAATATAATGGCACTCAAGTTGATGTGTGGGAACCCTGAACAACTCAAGTGACGTAATAGTAAGTCATGTAACGTTTTAAATCTCATAATTATATGACTTTTACTCCCAATCTTACTGAAATCTCGTGAAAAGCAATGTTGTGCTCACACAGAAGCATGTCGCCGAAATTTGATGCCACTGAAACAAAACAAAAAAACCTCTGGTTCAATGAATGTAAAATCAAGAAAATGACTTAAATCTCGTAACAATACGACGTTTTTACTCTCAATATTAATTAAATCTCCTAACAATTCGCAGAGAGCAGTTTTGTGCTCACACTAAACGTCAACAAAAGTTGAAGCCCATGAAGCCAAACAACTTCCGGTTGACGTTACAGAACATAAGCAACAAAAAGACTTTAATCTTTATTCTCATAATATTAGGATTTTTCTCTCAGAACATTACAATGTATGACTTGTAATTTCCCACGGCACACCTGACCATCTCTAACGGCACAATGGTTGGGAAACACTCGTCTACTGGATGAGCAACTGGAAAAACTGGATCACAAAAGCCTTCACAAACTGTTTCATCCTGAACGCGAAGCTACACTCCGCTTGAAAGCGGGTTCCCCTTCAAAGACTTGGACTAAAACTCCCATTAAACCGGTTTTTATTTTTTTTATATATCAAGCGAAGATGAATAATTTTTGCTTTTTGTTAATGTAAGGATTATATTTAGATAATACATTAGTTTTTTCATATGCTTATAACTAGTATTTGATGAATACACTTCATGAGAACTGCGCTTGTATAGTTGTATTTTTGTAGTACAGTGGTACCTCGACATAAGATCGTAATCCGTTCCGAGACTGAGATCGTATGACGAGATTCTCGTAATTCGAGCGGACGTTTTCCATTGAAATGAATGGAAAACAAATTAAATCGTTTTTTTCCATGACAACGCACTCGTAAACGGAACAAACAAATTTAAATTGACTTGGATTAATATATACAGACACTCAAACATACGTTTAATGTAACTTTACACAAAACTGTATTCTAATTTTGTTGTAATCTTTTGTTACCTTCGTTTTCCGGGTTGGCGGTTTGCCACGCCTCCACCCTCACGTTCGCTATCGATGGACTGTTTGCTGTTGTATTGCCTTCAAAATATTCCCAAAATGATGCACACAAATGTCCTCACAATAGGATAACGCACGACCACTTGCCAACGAGAAATAGTCTTTAAAGAACGATCGCGGGAGCTTCTTTCCTTAGAAAGAATAACAGGAAATACAATAGTTGAGCTTACCCACGTATTGATTGTGGGTAATGAAGTTTTATTCTGAGAAAGGTTGCCATTGCCTATGGGTGTTGTGTGCACGAGTATACTTCATTTGCCAGAAAGCCCTCTTTTTGCCCGCGCATGCGCGTTGTGCGTTTCCTGGTCGTAGAGAAACTCGTCTGAATTAATCGTTCCGTGCTCGTAGATATTGTTATACACGAAAGATATGCAAAAAAGACAGTGCCATGGCCACCTGGCTTGGTCGCATCACGAAATTTTGATCGCATGACGGGCGAATTATTCGATCGAAATTTCCGCCGTAAGACGAGAATTTTGTATGACGAGGTACCACTGTATTGTAGTAGTAATACTTCACGTTTTTTTTATTATCATAGCCATGTCTGGTCTACATTATTCGAGATATTCAAGGAATTACTATACATACATTTATGTCAACCAGATAAATATCAAGCTGAGAGCAATATCCGAAATTGAATGATGCTTAGATCTGGAATTGAAACAGTACTGTACTACAGCGTTGATAGAGAATGCATTGAAACACATTATTTCTTTTTATCTAAACTTCTCTTTTGGCAAATTGAAAAAACAGCAAAAACTATTTACGTCCTTGCAGCCTGAAGAAAATATTCTCTTTTCAATGCTTAAAAGATTTTCTTTAAAAAAAAAGTTTTTCTCGCTCTCAAATTACCCACACTAGTTAGCGCGCAACATATTTGGGCATCTAGTCAATATTTCTCTGAGTAACGACCGTCACTCGATTTCTTCTTTGTCAGAATGACGTTCCAAAAACATGCATGGTGGGCTGATTGGGACCGATTCAGGGTGTCCCCCGCCTCTGGCCCGGAGACAGCTGGGATTGGCTCCAGCACCCCCCACGACACCAATGAGCATAACCCAATGAGGATAATGTGGTTCAGAAAATGAGATGAGATGACAATTTTAAATGTCTCAAACATTTAAGTTCACACTTTTTCATGTTATATAATGACTCACTTTTCACAAACAGTACTTGCTTTCTTTGCTTTTTAATGAACATTAAAAAGCAAAGAAAGCAACACAAAAAAACAAAACAAAACATCTCAGCTTTGACAAATTTACACCTCCAAAAAGTTTTTTCCGGGCAGAATTTGCTATTATTCAATTATACCAAAATGTAATTTCAAGTTAACATATTTGGATGTTTGCAGTCAAATAATAAAATGCCATCAAATAGGAGAGCTTACTTTGGATGGTTCGTCTCTAAGTGCTGCCACTCTTCCTTTTTGGGGCCGCCTTAAAACAAGAGCGCTGCCATAGTTGTCTGAGTTATTGTCCATCATAGAAGAAGCAGACACTGGAAACCTGAAGTCTGGTGGTGTGCTTCCCAGCTGTGATCTTCTAGTAAAAAACACAAAACAATTAATAATAAGATTATCATAAAATTAATACTAAAAATCAACTTACCCAAGTAGTAAAGAGTTGCTCCTGCTCCTATCCTGCTCATTCTCAGCCCTCATTGTTTCAATTTGAATCAAGAGCTGCTCCTACATATGTGAATGTTTTAAACATGGAATTTGCAAAAACAACGTCAGTATTGAATAACACACGATCATATTAGTTAGTATTTTGGAGGAAACATTCTTTACCTTTTCATGGTGAGACTCCTCAATCAGTTTCTTGGTGTGTTCTACTTCCCTTATGAGGGCATTCTAAGGAAACGACCCAGATTAAGAGGGAACAAATAATTTACCGTATTTTCACCACTATAGGGCGCACATAAGTCTTAAATTTTCTCCAAAATAGACAGGGCGCCTTATAATCAATCCACTTCGCTTTATATATGGACCAATACTAAAATTGTTATCACGATAAAATAAAATAAATCAGTCGATAGGGTACACCAACTACGGCAAGCAGCCCCCGACTCTACTATTTTCCCCGTAGTAAGTACAGCGGAGTGACTGCTGGGATATATAGTTATTTTGTCAATACACCCAATGGATTGTGGCCTGGACATCGACATCAACACAGCTTTACGAAGTATGGAAGACAGCGTTGGAATAGTTACGCTAGCTACTAGCTAGCTACTATTTGCGAATGGATTGTGGCCTGGCCATCGACATCAACACAGCTTTACGAAGCATGGAAGACAGCAATGGAATAGTTACGCTAGCTACTAGCTAGCTACTATTTGCGAATGGATTGTGGCCTGGCCATCGACATCAACACAGCTTTACGAAGCATGGAAGACAGCAATGGAATAGTTACGCTAGCTACTAGCTAGCTACTATTTGCGAATGGATTGTGGCCTGGCCATCGACATCAACACAGCTTTACGAAGCATGGAAGACCACGTTGGAATAGTTACGCTAGCTACTATTTGCGAATGGATTGTGGCCGCCTGGACGAACGTATAAAACTCAGTGTTTCGATGACTCATTCGGACAATTGTTCAATTCGGACACAGAAAATGAGGACTTTGATGGATTTGTGAGTGATGATGACGTGAGTAAATTGTAAAATGGCTAAATAAAGCACAACCAAACTCAGTTTTGCTTCCGTTGCCTTTTTAAAAACGTGTTTTTAGCGTGTGGGTGTAGCGTGTATGTGTACTGTATTGTATACTCATGAACGCACATAAAAACACTGATGCAAATGGTCCTATAAGATTACAAAAATCTAAAACAGGAGTGGCCAAGTCCGGTCCTAGAGAGCCCCTAGCCAATTTATTGTATTTTATTTAAATGCCCATATGTGAGGTAAATTTACATACCGTATTTTCATGACTATAAGGCGCACTTAAAAGTCTTAAATTTTCTCCAAAATAGACAGGCCCCCTTATAATCCAGTGCGCTTTATATATGGACCAATACTAAAAATGTTATCACGATAAAATAAAATAAATCAGTCGATAGGGTACACCATCCTCTACAGCTCTCACAACTACGGCAAGCAGCCCCCGACTCTACTATTTTTCCCGTAGAAAAAGTACTGTGCAGTGACTGCTGGGATATATAGTTCTTTTGTCAATACACCCAGTATGATGGCGAGGACACTAATTTGGTGCTCGCCGTCATATCGGCTGGATTTGCAAAAGAAATCCTGCCGCTAGATGTTGGAGTCAACAGAGCGATGAATATCGAACCGCAATAGCGCTGGCAACTACGGCTAGCAGCCCCAGACTCTATTTTCGGTGCGCAGTGACTTCTGGGATATATTGTTCTTTTGTCAATACACCCAGTATGACGGCAACAGTCTAATTTGGTGCTCACCGTCATTTCGGCTGTATTTACAAAAGAAATCCTGCCGCTAGACGTTGGCGTCAACAGAGCATTCAAAGCTAGACTGCGAACTATATATATATATATATATATATATATATATATATATATATATATATATATATATATATTGAGAGAATACATTGCTTTGAAATTATAATAACATGGATGTTAACTAATATATATATATATATATATATATATATATATATATATCTCTATCTCTATCTCTATCTCTATCTCTATCTCTCTCTATCTCTCTATCTATCTATATATATATATATATATATATATATATATATATATATATATATATATATATATATATATATATATATATATATATCTCTATATATATATATATATATATAATATATGGATGAATATCGAACCGCAATAGCACTGGCAACTACGGCTAGCAGCCCCAGACTCTATTTCCGGTGCGCAGTGACTGCTGGGATATATAGTTATTTTGTCAATACACCCAGTATGACGGCAACACACAAATTTGGTGGGTTTGTAAGGGGAATCATAATCATTTATAAGGGCAGTTATCGGCAGAGGTTGACAGGTATATGTATATATATTATATATGGATGAATATCGAACCGCAACATGAGATTATGGCTACGTGAGGCGTATGTCAAGCGACCGGATGGCTTTTTTCACGGCTCGCCGTCATTTTTGATTTGCGACCAAGTCACGAAAATGAAATGATGACGTGAGTACATTGTAAAATGGCTAAATAAAGTACAACCGAACTCAGTTTTGCTTCCGTTGCCTTTTTAAAAATGTGTTTTTAGCGTGTGGGTGTAGCGTGGATGTTTAAGATGGTGTTGCCATGCCTGGCTGCATCTATAAAAACGGTGCGTCCTTTGTGTTTAAAATACAGAAATAGCACTTGTTACTGACACTGCGGCTAAAAATACGATGCGCTGTACAGTCGTGAAAATACGGTAGTTCTTTTTGTGAAGCTAGTCTGTTCATCAAAGGTGATGTCTTCAGTTGTATATTATTGTTATTATTTTTTTTTCATATTTCATAGCTGTTTTGAATGAAAATGTATAAAAAAATAAAAGATGCCTGTCAAAATGTCTGCAGGATTGATTATTCATTACTTTTAATAGTGTTAGGGGGGAATTGTTTAATCTCACTGCACAACAGAACAACAAAACACTTTTTTAAAATCATATTTTCTATTGTCATTTTTTATCTTAGTGAACAAAGTTACTTTCTTAATTTAAGAACGAGTAGAGTAATTTATTTATTTACATAAGTTTATAATATCTAAGATAAAAGATGTGATAATTATTATTATTATTTTTTTGATACCAACTGTTGTCATATCTCCCAGGCCTACCATAGTGTTTCAGAAGAACAATTGAACTCTTGAAATATTGTACACAGAATCTAAAAATCCTGAATGTTTTATTTCAAATTTGCAGGAGTAAAACCTATGATGCTCAAGAGCTAAAATGTACAATTTCATAGAGCTAGCTTGAGCTAGCGATAATTGCTTTCAAAAGGATTTTTTGTAGACACTCTGTATATCGACTACAATAACAAGACAACCAAACAAACCTTTATAACACAAATGGATGGCATTTACCTTGTCCTCCAGAGCAGACATCCTCTCTTTGAGGTGAAGCTGGAGTCTCTCGTTAGACTCAGACAATAGCTTGTCTACTGTGTCAGACAGACGCTTGTTATGCTCTTCATTCATCTTTTCTCTTTGTCGAGCCTGAAACAGAAATAAAACGTGCAAATGTTGATCTATTCATTTCAGGACTACCATTTTAGATATTGGTAAAATAACTTAAGACTTCCAGATGTTCCCATTTTTTACCCTTAGGAGCTCCTGGTTCTTCTCCTCCAACTGGGCCTCAAGCTGGCGCAACCTCTCCTCCACATTGCCATGGCGTTCTTCTGCCTGTGCAAGAGTAAAAGAACAACAACAAGAAAAAGAAAATTTTATTATTTAAAACTTTTACACATTTTTTTTAAAAGGGATTGAAATTGTTAGTACTAGATATAAAAAAAAAATAAAACACTTATTTTTTGTGTTTCTTGAAAAGTAAAAAAATAAAAATACTTGCCGTATTTACTCGCATATAAGCCGATAAGCATATAATGACTGAATCGAGGGTACGGCTTATATGCGCATAAAAACAAAACATGCACGAAACTGCAAGTTGACGACGCCATGACACGATGATGTCATGACGCAATGGCGCAAGACAATGCGGCCGATACGGTCATTTATATAAAAATAGAAAAAAGATACAGATAAAACGCAAAAAAAAATATTTTGACATCTATGAATGAAATTCAAGAAAAAAAAACGTACGTATCGTGCATAAAATGTGAAAAAACTCACATTCTCGTCACTGCTCGCTCGGGGCACGGCCATCTTACCTAGGGCGCTGCCGTCTAAACCTAGTAAAACGTGCTCTGACTGGCCAGACGCAAGTAGCCTTGATTTTGAAATAAAACAAAATTTAACTGATTTTTTTTGTTTTAGTTCTTGTTCGAAAGTGACAACTATTGGAGTAACATGAACCATCGAAAGAATTGAGATATTTTGACATTAGAAGCAATATGGCTTCCACAACATTTTAATCTTCTGGCAAGAAAATTGTAATTTCTGTAATTAGAAAGCATCAGGTTCTCATCAAGATACTTATTTCTTTTTTCAAATTGAATAATTTGATATTTTGCATTTACAAAGACAAGCATATTAACTTCCTTATGATATTGACCCTAATAATGTGCTTTTGATTCATACAGTATCTCAGAAATACCACGTGTGGTGATTTTTCTTGAGATTTTCCCTTCAAGCTAACACATTTGTACTCCCTAATTAAAACCTTGAATATGAAGGTGAAAAATTGGAATCAGGGGGGCGGCTTATATGCGAGAAATTGTAAACTCAACAATTTTAAGGGTGCGTCTTCTACGTGCGGGCGGCTTATATGCGTGTAAATACGGTATATTTAGATATTAATATATTACAGTATTCATATGCCTATAACTGTAATATTTAATAAATACACTTCTTGATATATGTACTTGTGTACTTGTATTTTTGTAAAGGCGCGAAAACATGTAGTATATAGGTAATAATAGGGATGATCCTACTTCGCGGTTTTTCAATTATCGTGGCCATTTCTGGTCTACATTATCTGAAGGAAGTGACTTTTTATACTTTTATATTACTATTTATGGTTTTTTTTTTACTGGGAAAACGCACTGTGGAGTAGCAGCACTAATTTTGTTATACACAGCTGTGTATGATGACAATAAAGGCTTTTGATTTTTGATTTGATTTTGATTAATGTATGAACTAGAGAGCGCTTGAAAATGGTTACTTTTCAATTTACCAACAGAACACAGCAAAAAACTCAGAACCTATATCAACAGTCAACAAAAAATAAGAATAGTCAATACCTTTGTGAGGGCTGCTACTCTTTGTGCTAGTTCAGCCTCCACTTCTGGCAGAGTCTCTGCTTTACGGATAGTCTGTTGGAGCTTCTGCTCTGCTAGCTCCAATTTGTCCTGGAGCAGCCGGTTTCTGTCTTCAGTCTAGGTAAAAGGAAAAGATACACAGCATTATTTCAGGGTTCATGCATCTTTTTAATGGCCAAATTGTAGCATTTTAAGATCAATTTTGCAGTTTTTCCTGTACCTATTATACATTATCGTATTGTTTTTTTTGTTTTTGTTTTTTTAAATCTATTTTGGTGCAACAGAAGAGCACTGATTGAGAGTAAGCATGTTCACACATTTTTGCCTGGCAAGCTACTTTTCACTATTGAAGCTAACCATAGTCGAAAAGCACATTAAAATCGGACGTAAAATGTGGAAATGGCGTCCAATCCGTATGAAATGGCTGTTTTTGGAAATGTCCAAAATCAAGGGTTTTATCTTTCTTTTTTACAAAACAGAGTGGTTTTGATCTGAAAGTTTCGCAAGTACAGTGGTACCTCGAGATACGAGCTTAATGCGTTCCGAGACTGAGCTCGTATGTCGATTTTCTCGTAACTCAAACGAACGTTTCTCATAGAAATGAACTAAAAACAAATTAATTTGTTCCAACCCTCTGAAAAAACACCCAAAACAATATATTGGATTGGAAAAACATTTTTATTTGTTCTAATTCACCATCTATTAACAAAGTAACAAATAACTAGCGGTTTAATATTACTAAAATGTGTTTAACAGTCCTAAAATTATACAGATTTCGCAGGGGTGAGAGAGAGAGACGGAGAGGGGGGGACTTTTTGCACGGCAACGTGCTTGTAACATAACAAACAAATTTAAATGAACTTGGATTACGATGCAGACACACTCAAAAATAAGTTTAATCGAACCGAACACTAAACTTAATTCTAATTTAGTTTGACATTTTGATACCTTTCTTCTGGCTCTATGTGCCCCGCCTCCACACTGACTTTCAGTCTATATCGAGGGTTGTTTGATATATTATTCCCTTCAAAATATTCCCAAAATGATGCACACAAATGTCCTCACAATAGGATAACGCACGACCGCTTGCCAACGAGTAGTATATATAACACTCGTAATAGCGATCGCCTCGCCATTCGCAATGACTAATGGGAAAAAAAGCACTGAAAAAATGCAACGCTCCACCCAGTGCTCGCAGAGACATTACACGAGGGAGTTGCGACCACAGAGACAATACACGAGGGAGTTGCGACCACAGAGACATTACACGAGGGAGTTGCGACCACAGAGACATTACACGAGGGAGTTGCGACCACAGAGACATTACACGAGGGAGTTGCGGGGGGAGAGACAGTGTCCATGATGTTCTTATGAGCAGCATCTCGCGTCCGCTGTCTGCTCGTATATCAAAATTTGTCTAGCCTAACATATGCTAGCGGCTAGCATAACATACACTAGCGGCTAGCATAACATACGGTAGCCTAGTGTCATGCTAGCGCCTTATCGGACGAAGCGTCCAATGTATTGACAAAAAACAGAAAATATACCCGCAAATGAGACTGCGCCCTATCACACGGTGCGTTTTATAGGTGCAAAAATACTGTATACAGACGCTCCCCTACTTACGAACGAGTTAGGTTCCGAGCGATTGTTCAGAAGTTGAATTTGTTTGTAAGTTGATTCAGTGCTATATTTTGTATTATAATTTATGTTTAAGGCCTATATAGGTATATTGAAGGTTTATATAAGTGCATTTGTATGTTTAAGGCTTGTATAAGTAACACGCATTGGTTTGTACTGAAAAAAACATTTAATAAAATGGAGAGAATATGTACAGTACTGTATAGAGAGAGAGAGAGATTTATGTATTAGAAACTGGCCGAAAGAAGCGATCTAACGACAATTGCAGTTTTCTTCTTTTTTTTTCATCATAAATGATGCGGTAGCACTGTATGGCATCATTCAATTGATTTGCAAACTTTGTGCAACGTTCAATATTTGGGTCCTGCTGCTCGATCTTTCTGTTTATAAATGGTACTGACGGTCGAACGATTCAAGTTGTACGCCCGTGAAACGCTCACCACTCTCACGCGCATCAAGCTTCGTTATTATTGCCACTCGTTTCAAATGAAATGGCTTGCCTCTTCCTTGCAACTCCCTCAATAGAAGCCTTTCGCTTTTTACCAACCATATTCAATAATGGATGCACGAGATATTTAATGATACAAATGAAAAAGGTTCTTTGCGCACTGGAGATACGTTCACGCACTTCCGCATTGCAATGAAGAAGGTAGATGCTGGGTAAGCTGAGCCCTCACAGCGCCAGGCGTATTAGCGGCGGAAAGAAGCACTACTCGGAAAAAAATACAAAATCGAACTTACGAACATTTTTCGACATAAACACAATTTGCAGACATGTTCGTCTGTACCGTTGTTCGTAAGTCGTATGTTCGTAAGTAGGGGAGCGTCTGTACATATAAAAGGTTTTGCCATTGATCTGACACGTTATGCAAAAATTAGCCCAGGTTTCACTATTCCTGCTAAGTTATGTAAACCATGTACAAAACTGTACTGTACATAACTGTAATTGGCCAACTTACTTGTCTCAACAGGGCTTCCTTATTAGCTACTTCATTCTCCAGCTTGTCATTCAGGTCATGGACAGATGTAGCTTCCCGCTGAGCTGCCAGGTACCGCTTCTCCAGAGTGGTGATCCTTTCCTCCATATCCTCCTTCTGAGCCATAGACTATACAAGAACAAATACAAGCCTCATTTCCAGCATTATACAGTCATACTTTACAAAATTAATTGGTTCCAAAACTTGTTTTAGAGCAGGATTTTAAATATAAATTCTCTAATTCGTTCTAAGACTAGCCAATAGAACCCCCCCCCCCAAAAACAACCCTTTGAAAATGAGTTGAATAAAGTACCATATTTTCATGACTATAAGGCGCACATAAAAGTCTTACATTTTCTCCAAAATAGACAGGCCCCCTTATAATCCAGTGCGCTTTATATATGGACCAATACTAAAATTGTTATCACGATAACATAAAATAAATCAGTCGATAGGACAACTACGGCAAGCAGCCGCCGACTCTACTATTTTCCCGTAGAGAGTTGATTTTTTTTAGGGTGGCCAGAAACGGCTGTCGGATCCCAATAGACGAGTGATTGAATTTCTTCATTTTTTCTAAGTGTGTAAACTCAACTTTTATTTGTTAAAGCTGAAAGCAGAGTTGATGTATGAATCATTGTATTTAAATGTGCCCTAAACGCACCGCGTGGCTGATTGGTCGTAACATAGGACGCCTTTCCACGTCATTTACAAACGTCATTTTCGGAAGAATTTCCGCCAGCGAGTTTCCAGGGGCTCCCCGAGACACTTTTTTTCCCTGTCGTTACGGGACGACTCGGCGAGACACGATGCTGCTGGCTGCGCTGACCCAATTTAGTTGTAAGGTAGGACACCTTTCCACGTCATGACGCAAGCGAATGCCGATATGGTCATTTATTTCAAAATAGAGAAAAGATAAACAGATAAAACGCTAAATAAAATTTATTTTGATTCCTTGATGGCGGCCCGGCGGGTTGAGTGGTTAGCCCGACGGCCTCACAGCTCAGGGGTCCTAGGTTCAAATCCATGTCAGTCCACCTGTGTGGTTTGGGTACACGGTCGATTGGTCGCCGGTCTTTTGGTTGCCCGGAAGGTAAGTGATAATTACCATTTAAATCGTTGCTCAAATTCCCTAAATACAAACTGCAAATTACTATTTAGTCATACTTACTGCCCTAATAATTATTAGGCTAAAGAAAAGCTCCAAATTTCCCGGACTTTATTGTTATACTTATTGTTTTTTGTTGGAGAACTAGCTAAGACCCTGACAGACGTAGCTTCTTAAAGGGACAACGCATTTACATACAAACTCATACACTCACATGTCGGCTCAGTGAAACTGCTCATGGCCATTGTTGGCTATTATTGATGCGTAGACCGTGTTGTTTTACCTTGCTTTGTCGCCGGTCTTTTGGTCGCCCGTTGTCGCGGTTGGGGCGACCAAAAGACCGGCGACCAATCGACCGCACACAGTGGTTTGAATGTTCTCTCCGGCCTGCGGGTACTACGGTTTCCGCCGACACGGTAGGCTGATTGGACACTCTAAATTGCTCTTAGGTATGTGAGTGAATGGTTGTCGGTCTACTCATGCCCGGCGATTGGTCACCGATTCAGGGTGTCCCCTGCCTCTGGCTCGGAATCAGCTGGATAGGATCCAGCACCCAATGCGACACTAGTGAGGATAAAGCGGTTCAGAAAATGAATGACTGAATGAATAATTCCTCGATTACCTTTTCAATTGACTTAAAATGACAAAATATAGAATGCAGGCAGAATTAGAGAAAAAAAACTGAAGACAAAATATCTGTTTTCCATGTAATCTCAATAAGGAAAAGTTGCATGGAGAAAGTTTTCCTTTGATCTTAACGAGTGCTATAAATCCCTGACAGAAAAACTGTATAATTTTAATACAGCATGTATAGTGGATTTGAGACCAATCACTTAAAAACATTAAGTTTGAAAAATATATAAAAAAAAATTAAAAAAAATTACTGGGTTATGGAACGCAAATGTACTACGGATATTGTAACACAAAATTAAAGAAGCATTGCTCTTACTTCTCTTATGTCTCTCTGTAATCTTGTATTTATGTCTTCAGACTTGATGAGGTCTTTTCTGGCTGTATCAAGATCTTCCTCGAGCTCACTGATTCTGGATGCCATTGCAGACATGCGCTCTTTCATTTGGCCTAGATCAGCAGTCTGACGTTCCACCACCTCCTGGAGTTCCCCAACCTTGCCGAAACCATGACCCGATTCATCCTCTTGACTGATTGAGCCATCTGATGACCGCTGTGGACAAAGAATACTGTAAATGGACTGCAGTGTGAAACCCTCTGCGACTTCTACATCTTTATAGAAAGACAAGATTGTATGATATTAAAAATATATATATATATTCTGCAACAATAACTTCATTTAATTTAACAGATGCATTAACGCCTTTTCTTTTATCTGTGATCCACCCATGACTATTAAGAAGTTCACATTAGCAATGAAAGTGTTACCATCCTGAAACAAACAAGAGCAGAGAGCTGGCTAGTGTGGTACTCTGGTTTCATCCTAAGCTGGTTGGACACTGTAAATTGGATACCGTATTTATCTGAGTACAGTAATACCTCGACATACGAGCAATTTGAGATACGAGTAAAATTTCGAGCAAATATATACCTTGAGATACAAGACAAATTTTGACATACGAGCATACAGGCGGGTGTGGCCAACGCGAGA
Organism: Stigmatopora argus; assembly: GCF_051989625.1. Classification (NCBI taxonomy): domain Eukaryota; kingdom Metazoa; phylum Chordata; class Actinopteri; order Syngnathiformes; family Syngnathidae; genus Stigmatopora; species Stigmatopora argus. The sequence goes on along the minus strand of NC_135388.1, from coordinate 21,647,289 downwards.
GGATGCTTTTGAGAATAACATGCGCACTGTCTTTCCCGTCGCAACTCCCTCTTGTAATGTCTCTACGAGCACTGGGTGGGTGTGTCTGCATCGTAATCCAAGTTCATTTAAATTTGTTTGTTATGTTACAAGCACGTTGCCGTGCAAAAAGTCCCCCCCTCTCCGTTTCTCTCTCTCACCCCTGCGAAATCTGTATAATTTTAGGACTGTTAAACACATTTTAGTAATATTAAACCACTAGTTATTTGTTACTCTGATAGTAGATGGCGAATTAGAACAAATAAAAAAAAATCCATTCCAATATCCAGTTTTTGGGTGTTTTTTTCAGAGGGTTGAAACGAATTAATTTGTTTTTAGTTCATTTCAATGAGAAACGTTCGTTTGAGTTACGAGAAAATCGACATAAGAGCTCAGTCTCGAAACGCATTAAGCTCGTATCTCGAGGTACTACTGTACTTGCGAAACTTTCAGATCAAAACCACTCCGTTTTGTAAAAGCACCATAACGAGGACAACTTTGCACGTGCATCATTTTCCAGGTCATTCGTGTCGTCTTGCTAAAAGTCGATTGTGAAATGTGAAATGTATTCTCTTTAGAACAAAGCCAACCTATGCTTGTTGTTACAAAGAACCCCTACCCCCACCCATCAAGGTCACGAAATATGTCCACTGCTTTTGCAGAAATGGCAGATTGTGTCAATGTATCTCTGGCAATTTCTTTTTCTTTTATCCATAGAAGTAAAAGTCTCTCCATCACGACGTTAAGTGATGATCTCCTTTTTGAAATCACAGAGAGGCTATGGGAAGGAGTCATAGCTTTTAATGCCTCCTTTTATTTGAAAATAATTATCGTATTCTTTTTATCGCCCAGATTTATGCATGAAGCTATTAAGCAAAAAAAAAATTGGCTCCAGTTGCATAAAATTCTCAAAATTTGCAAAGGGGCCATATTTACTTCCATAGACATTGCGACACATGAGACGCGTGCCATATTGCGCATGTGTGTGACATCGCAGTAGTGTTTGAACAATGAAAGTACAGACGCTCCCCTACTTACGAACATTCAACTTACGAACAACGGTACATACGAACATGTCTGCAAATTGCGTTTAAGTCCAAAAATGTTCGCAAGTCCAATTTTGTATTTCGCGCCTTTTTCGGAGTAGTACTTCTTTCCGCCGCTAATACTGACGCCTGGCGCTGTGAGAACTCAGCTCACCCAGCATCTACCTTCTTCGTTGCAATGCGGAAGTGCGTGAATGTATCTCCAGTGTGCAAAGAACCTTTTTCATTTGTATCATTAAATATCTCATGCATCCAATATTGAATATGGTTGGTAAAAAGCTAAAGGCTTCTATTGAGGGAGTTGCAAGGAAGAGGCAAGCCATTTCATTTGAAACGAGTGGCAATAATAACGAAGCTTGATGCGCGTTTCACGGGCATTGAATCGTTCGACCGTCAGTACCATTTATAAACAGAAAGATCGAGCAGCAGGACCCAAATATTGAACGTTGCACAAAGTTTGCAAATCAATTGAATGATGCCATACAGTGCTACCGCATTATTTATGATGAAAAAAAGAAGAAAACAGTGCAATCGTCATTAGGTTGCTTCTTTTGGCCAGTTTCTAATACATAAATCTCTCTCTCTCTCTATACAGTACTGTACATATTCTCTCCATTTTATTAAATGTTTTTTTCAGTACAAACCAATGCGTGTTACTTATACAAGCCTTAAACATACAAATGCACTTATATAAACCTTCAATATACTTATATAGGCCTTAAATATAAATTATAATACAAAATATAGCACTGAATCAACTTACAAACAAATTCAACTTATGAACAATCGCTCGGAACCAATTGCGTTCGTAAGTAGGGGAGTGTCTGTATTAGCGAATTAAGAAAAATCCATTGAGTATCTCACCATGTCCTGTGAAAGTAGCATTAGGACAACCGTTATGGTTGTTTCAGACATTTTTAATGAAAATACATATTTACGTAGTGCCTGTCCATCACTCTTGTGGTCACAGGAGACACGCTATTTTCAGCCAAGCTGGACTGGAGAGAAGTAAATATAACTGTCTTTTTAACTCAAAATGTGGAATTTTATGGTCTTCATTTTTCAGTAGTTCAAATAAATCTTGTTGTTAAATCAGTGCATTAAGGAATGCAGGGAATTGTGACATTACTCCTTGCTAAGTGGAAATCCAACTAACTAAGAAACGGTCACTAAGCCTTACATAGTGATAGGAGGCCAGAAATCACGAAAAACTTGTGATGTTGAC